>NW_007378287.1:47616-55937 GCF_000475195.1 Diaphorina citri | reverse complement strand
CCCGGGCGGGAATCGAACCCGCGGCCTAGCGCTTACGAGGCAGACGCACTACCAACTAAGCTAACTAGGCTGGCGACTGAGAGGTTTAACAGATAGAACTGTATAACGAACAACGAATGTCTTATTGTCCCGAAAGCGAAGAGAAGGAAGAAAGGATAAGAGAAACTATAAAAACCTAGCCTAACCTATACCTACCTACAGGAGGTACTCAATGTTGCAGAATCATTTCGCAATCATTAAGAACTTCAGTGTTCGAATCCCGAATATTAACACCAGAGCCCGGAGGCAAACTTCCCAGCTTGAGCTAAAATTCAGTGGCGACTTTGGCGGTCTGTCAACCACTTCCGTCGAAAGAATCGTTCTACGGCACTAATATGTATTGAATCTCGAAAACATCGTTACAGAAGAAACCCCAACCTGATGATTTCTCCCGATTTGAAAACTGATTTTATACCGATAGCCCAGTTCCAAAAGGGGACAACTTTTTTTTTGCCAAAACTGAACATCTAAGAACTTTGTTTTTTGGTTTCTTGTTTCGGCTGCTGTTTCAAAAGACCCGAGTTTTTCGTGTTTTTCCTTAAAAAAAGTCCACTTTTGGAACTGGACTTCTCAAATTGAATCACCGGTAGCTATATGTGACCTGGGGGGAGTCGAACCCAGGACCTTGGGTGTAGCCTTCACCTTGGCGGCCGCGACACGTGTTGGTTGAACCAATAGCGTGATGTTATTGTTAAAAGGTGTTTTAGGTGTCATACTGGAATGGAAACACGTATGGGTGATTATTAGGATGACTGTGACCTGGTGTAAAGATTAATGGTGGAAAATTACCTACATCGACCGAAAACCTGAATGGAAAAGTTGGTTGTGTGATATACCTATACCTGTCTATAGGCTGATGGGAGAAAGAGCAAACCGTAGACAATAGGTACTTTTCTATACCTATAATATGGAGATACTCCGAGGTACTTTCCCAGAGGTAATTTGGAGTATAATACCGTTATCAAGAGGTATGTAAGAAGGGAGTGTCCCGCAAAATTCGGAACAATTAAAATTTAATCTAAAAGTCGGTAATTTACCTGTCTCTATAATAACTGGCCATTATTTATAATTACTGTCAGGCCTGGAGTCGAACTGAGATCATTGTGATCAAACTAACGGACTAACCAGAATAACCTATCTGGCCCAAAAAAGAAAACGCTTTCGAGAGGGTCCCCCAAATTATTCTATTTTCATTGGTCTTACTTATAAACTTATACAAAGATATATCCGAACCTTTAAAACGAGATCCAAAGGCCCGAAATGGACCACTTTTTTGTCCAGAAAAATCCTTTGATCCCACCCACTTTACATGTCTAAAGATGACTGGTTGACAGGTTAAATGTAGATGTCTTCCTCAACAAGTCATAGGCCATCCCTATACCCCAGCTATAGAGTGAAGAGTTTTCTCTGAAAACCGTCGCCCCGTAGCTAAAGCACTCCTTTTTTTTTGCCTTTTCCGGTGTACAGACGGGGTCGGCGTTTTTCGTCAGCCTCTCAATCAGCCCTAGCTAGGGTGATAGCTTTGGGCTGACATTTGGTATTGGCTACAAATTTTACCAGTGGATGCCCTTTGCACTTAACCTTTGCTATTTCTTTAGCAAGGGAAATTCAGGCTGGTATCCTCCCTGTTTAAAGTCCCCCAGGCAGACCAAGCTGGTCTACTCCCTGTTTAACGTCCCCCAGGCAGACCAAGCTGGTCTACTCCCTGTTTAACGTCCCCCATCAGGCAGACCAAGCTGGTCTACTCCCTGTTTAACGTCCCCTAGCTAGACAACCGTAACCATAGCTACAGCACTAGTTCTGGTTAAATGAGAAGACCTGGAGTATACCCTGGGTTTTGTGTTGACAAACAATTACTGCTAGCAATTAGTTGCTGATTTTGCCCATTTCATCCGCCCATATACCCCATTACTTGTAGTCTAATTTAAAATCTGTTCAGGGTGTTCCAAAATCCTGGGTCCCTTAATACATTTTCATTAACTCATATAAGCGCCCGCTGATCCCGTTTTATGGCGGTTGGTGTGTGGTGTTGAAATTCTGACTAGACGGAGGTGTGATACTGACCCCAAATGATAAGTTAAAGTCACTTTTCCCCCAAAAATTAATTTGAACGCAAATGAGTTCGGTGAGCCACCAATAAGAATCCTAAGAACAATTTAATCTTCAAGGTTTGGCTGGATCATTTGGTATTGAGGGAGGGATGAGATAGGGAGGACATTGATGGAGATAAAGTTACCAACCCTCCCCCCATGTTCATATGGAGCTTTACAAAGTGAGTCTTCAATTGATTAAGGTCCATTTGTTCAAGAAATTTTTAAATATCACAGGAGAATCTCGTTCCAAAAATTTTCTTACTCTAAAGATTGATCTGGCAATCCATAAAAGAAACGCTGCATCCATCTTAGGCTAGGGTCTCTACCAAAGGAGAGACATTTTAATTAAAAATATCATCTATAAACTTGAAATATGAATGTACATATGTAAGGAGGTATTTTATAGAAGGTATATTTTTAACAGGACACCCTGTTCATTTGGTTCTACATAAATCAATACTTGTTCTCCCCAATATTTTTGATTTTCAATGACACCTAAGATTTGTGACGTCAGACTTAACGCAGTTGCTATTTTTGTCCGCTAGGTAGCGCCACTATGCAAGCGCGTTAGGGCGCTAGCGGCGGAGCAGAAAGAACTGCGCAGAAACGTATGCGCACAAACACATTAATGCGTTGCCTGCAAGGGAGCTTTGCTCGGGACATTTGATGTGACGTCATCGCCTACGGGAGCGTATGCCGTGACGTCAAAGTTCACGATTTACCGGCATTTTTTTAATCGATTTATCTCGTGATCTAGAAGTCGTAGAAGAAAAATAAAAATTCTGTTGGTCCTTATTTTTCCTGCTCCATGACTTTGAAACACCACCCAAGGAAGCGCAACTGATCTATTAATACCCAACCATGAAACAGATTATACCTCTATCTATCTAATTTTATTACATTACCCGTACTATATCTACCTAATATCTATGTAAGAGATTGTACGTATCTATGTAACAGGTTCTAAAACACACCAGGTGAAGAAATGTGGCTATCATACATAACACTTACCTCTTGTATAAAATTAACAATATATAAACAATAGGTATTGAAATAAATGTATGCATATGTTTCATCAATGTGGGTAAATTCATTATAAATAAACATATATAAACATATAAACATATTGAATATTGAATAAACATAAACATATAAACATATTGAATAATAATGATGGGATAATGTTCGTTCTCGGAACGGCTGGCTTTCTCCTATCCTGTCTTCCTTCTCTCTTCGATTTCGGGACGATAAGACCACAGCTGTCAAACCTGTTAAAAAAAAGTACCTACCTAACCTATATAGCTATACCTAAACGTATTTACATATTTAGATTTTCACATGAATCCAAGCAATGATAAAATCCGCCCCGGGCGGGAATCGAACCCGCGGCCTAGCGCTTACAAGGCAGACGCACTACCAACTAAGCTAACTAGGCTGGTGCTAAACTCTTGATTTGAAACTTGAGTCTAATTTGTTTTGCGGTCAATGAAGAAGATAATATTTTGGTACCTGTACTACCTAACCTAACCTGACACCTACTCACTTTGTATAGGTATCTACTTGTCTAGTGGAGCCAAAGTATTTTGATGTTTTCTTTTAAAGCGTTAACACCTAAATAATCCATTTTACTTACAGGCGTCATTAGTGGATGTTACCATTTTCGCATATTTTCTTCCTTTTGCTAACCCTTGTGAGTGAATTGTAGCCGTTCTGAGAACAATTATTACGTGGTCAAACGCCAAAATAAAGACGAAATTTCATACCTCCGCCGAAATTGAACCCACGCTCTCTTATTTACCAGGCCAGGGCAGCTTCTTGATCATTATACCGAGGCAGAAACTCCACCAATAGGTGGCCATTATTCATTTTTTCCTCAAGAGGTGAATATCCCTATAAAATAACAGGTAATTAGGTAATAACACACACTTCTTCCCAGGATTAAAAATAGAATTCAGAGCGCAAGGGAAATGTTCATTTCGGACTTATTATTTAATTAGAGTGTGAAAAACTACTGGAAAATTCCTCCTCCATTATCCTTATACCGTGTGACACAGAATAATGTCTCATTTTAATAATTTCTACTGTGTGAGATATAATATCTCCCATTAGTTTGCTTGATAATATTCATATTGTTAGGTAGGCTAAACGAAATTCATCTCAGAACAGTTTCGAGTAGGGATGGCCTATGCCTTGTTGAGGAAGACATCTACATTTAACCTGTCAACCAGTCATCTCTAGACACTAGACATGTAAAGTGGGTGGGATCAAAGGATTTTGCTGATCTCGTTTGAAAAAAGTGGTCCATTTCGGCCCTTTGGATCTCGTTTTAAAGGTTCGGATATATCTTTGTGCGGTCAATGAAGAAGATAATATTTTGGTACCTGTACTACCTAACCTAACCTGACACCTACTCACTTTGTATAGGTATCTACTTGTCTACTTGGTACCTACTTACCTACCTACCTACCTACCCATTTTACTGCTGATTGCTTTTGAGGTCCAAAGTACTCCAAACCGACCTACGTACTTACCTACATGCACAATACGGGTGTGCGTAATTTTAATCAATCACTAGAGAATCTGATTTACCGCAGATTTAATTAGAACTTACAATCCAACTCCCCCACTCTCTCCCCAAGGAGGACCTGGGTGTCAGACATTCATACTCAGACCGACTGACAAACCGCGTTTGATTTTCAATGACACCTCTCAATATATTTGTTCTTGGTGTCGGTCATTCCATAATCACTGCTTGGATCAAGTGATGAATTACAAAGTCGACAAGATCCTCCTCAAATAAAGATATATGACCTCCAGTAATTTTTTGCAAACAAGAAGCCAAATAGTGCCATTAACATTCGCCAGAAAGAGTGTGAATTAATTTGAAATAGTTGATGACTTTATTAGTGCTGTCATCTGCTGAAAGAATCTGGCTGGGGGACTTTAAACAGGGAGGATACCAGCCTGAAATTTCCCTTTCTAAAGAAATAGCAAAGGTCAAGTGACGCGAAGAGTACCTATCCACTCTATGAAGAATTAACCCTGATGTCAAATGACCAGCATGTTATCATATTTCAAGGTTAATTTATATTGCATAGCGTTATTGTGTCATGTGATAAATGCATTCAATTAATACCCAACCATGAAACAGATTATACCTCTATCTATCTAATTTTATTACATTAGGTACCCGTACTATATCTACCTAATATCTATGTAACAGATTGTATGTATCTATGTACCAGACTGTAGGTACGTATCTATGTAACAGGTTGTAAAACACACCAGGTGAAGAAATGTGTCTATCATACATAACACTTACCTCTTGTATAAAATTAACAATATTGAAATAAATGTATGCATATGTTTTATCAATGTGGGTAAATTCATTACTCATTTTATACACATCATAATATATGCCTACATTTCGTTGGTCGAGGAACAAAACCGCTTATCAAATTTTAATATTGAGGGAGAAATGGAATTTTGTTGCAAACCTGTGGAAAGAGTTTTAGTTAAAAGAAAACAATCAGTCGTCTTCTTTTTCTTTCGCTCTACCTTTTCCCAATTCTATTTGGATTCGGTGCAGCGTTTCCATCTTGTATTCTACTCCTCCATTTCCGTCTATCCAATGCTTCCTCTTTTCTCCATCCCTTCTCTCTAAGGTCCTCGTCCAATTTATTTCTCCATCTCATTTTCGGCCTACCCATTCTCCTTTTGCCCCCTATGGGTGTTTGTTATTGTATTTTTAATTAGGTCTATATTGTAATAGAGTTGTCATAACTTGTAATGTGGACCTGTAAATAAAGCAAATTCAAATAGAGAGGTACCTATAGGTACATCAAAAAGCAAAATTGATTTGTGTTTGTTTGATTGGTTGTTTGTTTGTATCTTGTCTACTTAGGATATAGTTCGCCTCGGGCGGAAATTGAACCCGCGACCCAGCGCACAAGGCAGACGCGTTACCTTCCAAACTAACTAGGCTGGCAGTCTGAAGCTAAAGCAGACAATTTATATGACTATAATAATTACGCAACTGTAGAGCTTGTATAGAACTGATTATTATAGCTAGAACAACTGTAGAGCTGGAGCCCACCTTGTTTCGATTGTAATATTTCAACGGGTTAGATACTTTCTGGTATTCTCAAGTTCTCATGAAGTATGGGAAGTACATACCTACCTACTGTGTCTCTTAAAACGACACAGATCATACGGGTCTAATGTAGCATACCTATAGTGGTATTGAATATAGAGCTGGTAGAAATCAAAACAGTAGACCCTGACCTGTCATGACTGTCATGCAGACGGAAACTGTCATGCACGTTGCGGTCTGAGTTGACACCTCATTTCCTCCACCACAATGCGCGCAATGTGTCCACTATGTCCACTAATGATCCAACAGTCCAGTGATATGATGCACGGATTGGGCGAATCTCTTCTGATTCAGACTGCCTCAAACTGCCTTAAATTCGAGTCAATAGGCGGCTGAGTCAATCTCTTCTATTAAAAAGGTTGGAGCCGCCCTACATCGCTCAAGAATTTTGTATCATGCAAATGATTGATTCCGTGACTGGCTGTTGCGCGGCCCACTCAGCCTCGTGAGGAAAATGAGTAGCTATGGCTATGATTGCACGGATTGGGCGAATCTCTTCTGATTCAGACTGCCTCAAACTGCCTTAAATTCGAGTCAATAGGCGGCTGAGTCAATCTCTTCTAGCCGTTGGAGCCGCCCTACATCGTGTTTCTGATGAGTCAGAACTTGGTTCAGAAAATTTCTCTGGCCATCCAAAGGGGCGACGGGATAGGAGAAAGCCAACCGTGCGAGAACGAGCTTTATCTGTTTCGGATAAAGTTGTCCCCAGGCAGGAATCGAACCCGCGACCTAGCGCTTACAAGGCAAGCGCTGAGATATTGGGAAAATCCTACAATGCTGCAGTGAGCACCAAAGTTGTGACATAATAACACAAAGAAACTGCATTTACATTTACATTGAACCCACGCCCTCCTGATTACCAGGCGAGCGTCATGACCAATACACCACCGAAGCAGAATTACAGATGAATAATTAATTATTTCTTTTAATGAACGTCACCCGGGGTTTCCCTGGGCACAAAGTCGTACAATACTCGGAAAATTAAACCATTTAGCGTTGAACGTTAAACTCAAGGGCATGCTGCCCCAACTAGAATACCTGATCCTGTCTCAATGGCTTCATACATACTTTTTGTAAAATCAATTCTTTTGAACTACTCCTGTTTTACGTGATGTGCAGGCCAAACCAGGTGGATAGCCGCGCCCGTGCCCAAGGATAGAATGTTCTCTGAAGAAGTTGATGGTCCACATGAGGGTTGGTAAGTTAGGAACCACTGGATGAAGATAGAAGCTGAGTTAGTTCCCATGCTTTGTGAAATATTCCGCAGCTGCGGTACAACGTATGGTCACTTGTGATAGTCGGACCATTATCTGTTACATTAGTCTTGTTTTGTTACCTACCCAATATCTATGTACCTACATAGGTTCCTGTTGTAGTCCACTTTTCGCTATTTTTTCAATATATATATAAAGAGTCAAGGGCATGCTGCCCCAACTAGAATACCTGATCCTGTCTCAATGGCTTCATACATACTTTTTGTAAAATCAATTCTTTTGAACTACACTCTTTTACCTGATGTGCAGGCCAAACCAGGTGGATAGCCGCGCCCGTGCCCAAGGATAGAATCTTCTCTGAAGAAGTTGATGGTCCACATGAGGGTTGGTAAGTTAGGAACCACTGGATGAAGATAGAAGCTGAGTTAGTTCCCATGCTTTGTGAAATATTCCGCAGCTGCGGTACAACGTATGGTCACTTGTGATAGTCGGACCATTATCTGTTACATTGGTCTTGTTTTGTTACCTACCCAATATCTATGTACCTACATAGGTTCCTGTTGTAGTCCACTTTTTGCTATTTTTTCAACTTATCTAAGGTAATGACCTATAACTAAATTTTAGCGCCACTAAAATTAAAATTTCAGCGCCACTAAAATTAAAATTTCAGACCTCATTCACACGGACAAATAGTGAACAAGAGGAGCAGCCTGTAAATTGGGCCATATGTATAAATGGCCCTTTTTAGGGACTTTGCATTTTTAGATCCACCATGTTGTTTTCTATCCGTAGACATTTTGATATCAGCTGAGAGTCGTGTAG
>NW_007378287.1:42647-47605 GCF_000475195.1 Diaphorina citri | reverse complement strand
AAATCCGCGAACGTAATCGCGAAATCCGCGAACATAATCGCGAATTCCGCGAACATAATCGCGAAATCCGCGAACATAATCGCGAAATCCGCGAACATAATCGCGAAATCCGCGAACATAATCGCCAAATCCGCGAACAAAATCGCCAAATCCGCGATAATAATCGCGAAACCCGCGAACATAATCGCCAAATCCGCGAACATAATCGCGAAATCCGCGAGCATAATCGCAAAATCAGCGAACAAAATCGCGAAATCCGCGAACAAAATCGCCAAACGGCCCGCTGCGAGCCACAAGGGTATAATATTAAATAATAAATTAATAATATTTCACAAGGAGACTTTTTATTATTATTATTTTTTTTTTTATTACTTTGATCTTTGAAACAAAATGAAGTTAAAAAGTACCTACTTCTTGTTAAACGTATCTATCTAATAAAATAATATCTACTTTATCTACTTACTAAAAATTTGGATTAAAATCATTAGCACGCTGGATCTAGTTCAGACGTACAAAATTTGGAGACTCCCACACACAGTATTCTTTTTAAAAAAACAAATGAATCCCATATTTTTTTTTACAACGATTTTTTTTACTGGGGGGGGGTGAATACCTGCGGCCCGCCAATGTTCAACAAATATCAAAAATGGCCCTCTATACATTTTGAGTTTGACATGCCTGAGATAGAGCAAACTATAGAGCAAACTATAACAATGGTGGTCCGTCCTATCTTCCTGAAATCAAAGAGAAGAGGAGGACATGATAGGAGACAACTTAGCAGTTACAGTTCTAACAGTTCCCTCTATTAAAATTCTTTCTTTCTTTTTTTTTTCTCAAAAAAAAAAAAAATAAATAAAAAAAATAAAATGAAAAAAAAAGAGTATGCCAATGGCCAATCTTTTGGAAACAGCCTGTACCTCCTCACACGTTCCAAAACTCAAGTATACCTATTTGAACATTTTACAACACACCAGTGGTGTAAAGAGTGGTGAAAAAGTATTTAAGAGTTTGTAAAGAGTTTCTTAGTGTAGAGACCAGAATTCGATGGGCGACCATCTGGGCAATTGCGAGCTGCTGGTTTTTCCCGACCCCACTCAGGCTGGTTGAAGTTAATGTGAGGAGGTGGGTAGCTTGTCGCCGCAAGATGGTTAAAACCCCCATCACAAAAAAAAAAAAAAAAAAAAAAAAAAAAAAACCTACAAAGAGAAGAGTATCCGCAAGATGGTTAAAACCCCTGTCACTAAAGAGCTAAAAACCCCAGCTATAGAGTGAAGAGTTTTCTCTGAAAACCGTCGCCCCGTAGCCTACAGCACTCTTTTTTTTCGCCTTTTCCCGTGTACAGACGGGGTCGGCGTTTTTCGTCAGCCTCTCAATCAGCCCTAGCTAGGGTGATAGTTTTGGGCTGACATTTGGTATTGGCTACTAATTTTACCAGTGGATGCCCTTTGCACTTAACCTTTGCTATTTCTTTAGCAAGGGAAATTCAGGCTGGTATACTCCCTGTTTAAAGTCCCCCAGGCAGACCAAGCTGGTCTACTCCCTGTTTAACGTCCCCCAGGCAGACCAAGCTGGTCTACTCCCTGTTTAACGTCCCCCAGGCAGACCAAGCTGGTCTACTCCCTGTTTAAAGTCCCCCAGGCAGACCAAGCTGGTCTACTCCCTGTTTAACGTCCCCCAGGCAGACCAAGCTGGTCTACTCCCTCGTCCTCACTAATTAACTGCACTTACCGAAACTGGTGAAATACCGAAAATATTCAATGTGGATTCTAAAAACACTAACAAAATGGTCGGGATATTATGCCTAGTTAGCTTAGAGGGTAGTGCACCTCGTTTGGTCTCTTGTAACTTGTAAGTGCTAGGTTCGATTACCGCCCGGGGCGTACTTAATTCCTAAAGAGATAAGTCCTTGGAAAGGCTGGCTTTCTCCTACCCTGTCTTTCTTCCCTCTTAGATTTTGGGACGACAATAATACTGCAATAGTTACAATGCTCTCAGAATTTAGTTATGATTAAGAAAAGAAACCTCAGTGGTGCAACCAACCTCAGTGGTGCAGTGGTTAGCGTGGTGGACTTCGGATCTGGAGGTTGGTGGTTCGAATCCAAGTCAAGTCAAAAAATTTAGCGTAGTGCATTAAGCGGGGAACGACATTTGTGACAAGCACGGTTGGTCCAGTGGTAACGCGCTTGCTTGCCATGCAGAAGGTCCCGGGTTCGAATCCCACCATCGACAAAAATCTGTACTCGTTTTTCGATTGCAAATATTTCAACGGGTTACTTTCTGGTGTTCTCGTGTTGACCCAGCACCTAAATGGGAAGTATTGTGTCTCTTCTCGCCCATCTGATGAGAGGCATACTACGGGATGGGCATGCTACGACACAGACCACAAGCGTCCAATGTAGCAGTTGTTTCATCGCTACGAAAAAAAAACGGGGGGGAAACACTCATCTTTAAAAAAAAAAAAAAAAAAAAAAAAAAGTCTTATCGTCCCGAAATCGAAGAGAGAAGGAAGACAAGATAGGAGAAAGCGAGCCGTTCTGAGGAAATTGAACACCCTGTATACAAAAGAGGGTTAGGTAGTTTGCAAAAAGTCACACAAGTCACAATAAGCAACAACATTGTAACAATAATCTTATACAATTGTACAAAAATACAATGTACTACCCATAGGCGGCGATAGGGGGGGGCTTGGGGGGCTTAAGCCCCCCCAAAGTTATCAGGGCCTCTTACACTAGATAAAATTGGATTTCAGAATAATAATCCAAAACACCATTTTTTACTTTTATCCTATAGGAAGGAAAGTAATGTAATCGGGTCAAAATTTCGATGGTCAGATTTTAGTGACGAAACACGTTTTGAGGTCCCTAGAGCCTAAATGCAAAGTTTCAGCCATTGGTCCGTGTGTGTGTGTCTGTGTGTCTGTCTGTAAACAAAATATCTCGAGAATGGTAAGAGCTAGAGACTTGAAATTTGGTATGTAGCTGTCAAATGTGACAAGGATGCGACACGAAACTTTTGGTTAAGACCGGTGCTACGGTTGGCGGCATTTTACCGCTTTTTGGCGGTTTTTGGTGTAATTTAACAATATCTCGGGAACGGTATAAGCTAGAAACTTGAAATTTGGTATGTGGTTCACTAATGTGACAAGGATGCAACACAAAACGTTTGTTTGAGATGGTTGCTGCGCTTGGCGGTATTTTGACCGCTTTTGACAGATTTCGACCGTTTTTTGGCGGTTTTCAGCTATAGCGACAAAACGGTTAGAGATATTGTAAAAGTTAGGGTAAAAGAACACTCAAATAAGCATCATTCAATAGGATAAGGAAAGTCGTGTGATGTTCACACCAGATTTTTTACTTTCTATTACTACAGTTTAGCGGAGCTATACTAGTAATGAAAGTATTGCAATCGGTCCAAATTTTCAAAATCGGGAAATGGTTGGAAATATCCGTTTTGGGATCCCCTGATGTCAAAAAAGTGATTTTTAGCCCATGGTCTGTACGTACGTACGTTACGTACTACAGGTTTAAATGGGAAAAAAGTAGAAAGTTGTGAGCAAAATATCTCGAGAACGATTTGTTTTTGTAGCCAAACCCAAATGTCAGCCCAAAGCAATCACCCTAGTTAGGGCTGATTGAGAGGCTGACGAAAAACGCCGACTCCGTCTGTACACGCGGGAAAAGGTGACGTTGCCTAACCTCAGGGTTCCACCAGGGTCTCCAACTGGAAAATAATTTGAGTACTGAATCTAGTACTATAGTACTAGACTTGGAGTCCCTGGGTTCCACTGGGAACTGATAGATGTGCTTCAACGTACTATCGCAGGCGTCCCTCCGTGCTGCTGGCTTCCATGATTTTTCCTTTAAAACAGCAGTCAGAAGTTGTGCCATAGTATTTCTACTTTCTACTATGTACAAATAAGTACTCGTATCGGTAAGTACCTAGTACCTATAAACTTGATAGGTAGGTACTTACCCAATACTCATATAAACATAAAACTCTGTTCTTACATTTCTTACTCGCTTATATGAAAATTAACATAACGTAGATTGTATTAGGTATGATCAGCGTATTTATCATTACATATTATGTAGTAGTAGCCAGCCTAGTTAGCTTGGTTGGTAGTGCGTCTGCCTTGTAAGCGCTGGGCCGCGGGTTCGATTCCCGTCCGGGGCGGATTTTATCCTGATGGGATAATGTTCGTTCTCGGAACGGCTGGCTTTCTCCTATTCTCTCTTCGATTTCGGGACGATAAGACCATAGCAGTTACAGTTCCCTCTGTCAAACCTCTTAAAAAAAATATGTAAGTAGTAGTAATAGTATTAGTAGTAGTCATTTTTTTTTTTAAGAGGTTTGACAGAAGGAACTGTAACTGCTAGGGTCTTATCGTCCCGAAATCGAAGAGAGAAGGAAGACAGGATAGGAGAAAGCCAGCCGTTCCGAGAACGAACATTATCCCATCAGGATAAAATCCGCCCCGGGCGGGAATCGAACCCGCGGCCTAGCGCTTACAAGGCAGACGCACTACCAACTAAGCTAACTAGGCTGGCGTAGTAGTCATTAGCATTACCATGGAGAAGATCATTACTATCTCTTGTTTATAGCAAGGTATTTGCTATCGTGAGGTCTTCGTATAAACAATGTGGTCATCTCTGCTAATACTCTTCAGTTAGGGTTAGGACAGTCCCTTGGTCTTATTCCTATATGATATCTATCTTTTAGGTAGGTACCTATTGTTCATATTCTACTATTTATTCTTTTAAGATGGTTAGTTGCCCTCAGGGTGGTGCCGACGACTGCGCAACTACCAACACCGAATAGACCCTGAGATCCCCGACCTATGCCCAGACTGCAGGAGTACGGCCTACGGCACAGGATGTACCACATCTGTTTAACTGCCCGGCACACCCCACTAGACCCCTGAGTGACTGAGAGGTTTTTTTTTTTTTTTTTTTTTTAAG
>NW_007378287.1:692-41728 GCF_000475195.1 Diaphorina citri | reverse complement strand
ATTCTTAAATATAAAACAAAGGAATGGTTAAAGACACAAAACTTTCAAATAAACACCTTTTTACCAATATCGTAAATTTGATACCTATATCTACTTACCAATCTTATAAATCTTATCTATGGGAAATATATATGTATGGATAACAATAGATTAGACCACTGTTTTTGAAGAAAGGAATTTCTGTTATTTACCTATATTGTTTGTAACCCAACACCAGCTTAGCTGAAAGGGTTACAAAAACTTTCAATTAATATTATTATCATTAATGAGCTGGAATCATAAGCATACTTTTTTGTTCTATTATGTTATGAGTTCTGAGCTTGAGTTATTAATAAATATTATGAAAGTATTTGCTTAAAAAAAAAAAAAGAGATTCATTTGAGGAGCAGCCTGTAAATTGGGCCATATGTTTAAATGGCCCTTTTTAGGGACTTTGCATTTTTAGATCCACCATGTTGTTTTCTATCCGTAGACATTTTGATATCAGCTGAGAGTCGTGTAGTTCCTGAGATTTTTGACATTGAAAAGTTTTCAAATATGGCCCTTTTTAGAGACTCACTATAATCTACGCATCTTTGGATACAGACTTTCAGTTTTAAGCTGACTTTGAATAGTTCTTCCCGCCTAAAATGAATTTGATGTTTGTATCATGCTTTATCAGTTCTGTTCTAATCATAACAACAGTTAGTCAGTCATGGATTTTCTTAGAGAACAGAGTTTCTTAGAGTACGGATCCTCAGAAAGTGGTCAACAGCTTTAGCACAGTTTTGCCACAAAAGTCCTATAAACAAGAACACAAAATTCACTATTCAGCAATTTGTTCAGCTGAAATATGATACCCATGGAAATGTCTCAGCATCAAAATCCTTCTCACCAAACCTAATACCTTTCAAAGTACTCCTCTTTGGGAACACCATGAACAAGACTTTTGATCTGCACCTTATGGATGGTAAGCCTATCACCAAGGACAAAGAAAAGGATTTGAAAGATTTGATGAAGTTTCTTCTACCTTCGAAAGCTAAATGGTTCGATCACCACGTATTCTCATCCAACTTGAAAATAACAGATCATCTCTCAGACACAGAAGATGACTCCGAAACGGAATATTAGGGTCCTTCCTTCTGAGCTTAGGTAGATATTATACTACTCTAGACATAGGTATAAGTACCTATGTACTATCAGCTAAAACCAAATTGTCTAGCCCAAGGCAAAGGGTGGATGGTTGCCTCATCAATACTCGGACTCATTTAAATTAGCATTGTAATAAAAGTAGTAGGTATAGGCGAACCTGGATAGTAATAAAGATAGTTCAGTCAAACCTGGATAAGAGAATCGCATTTAAATGAGTAGGTCTGAGCTTGAGTGGCGGGCTTTAGAGGGACATAATATAAAATTCTTATCCTGAGGATGAAGTTTCTTGGACACGGATTAAGTAAACTTGATTAAAATTACGGCAAGGTGGCTTTAACCCGAAGAATTATACTTAATTAACCCTCGATGACCACTATGAAGAATTAACCCTGATGTCAAATGACCAGCATGTTATCATATTTCAAGGTTAATTTATATTGCATAGCGTTATTGTGTCATGTGTTGAATGCATTTTGAAAATAACAGATCATCTCTCAGACACAGAAGATGACTCCGAAACGGAATACTAGGGTCCTTCCTTCTGAGCTTAGGTAGATATTATACTACTCTAGACATAGGTATAAGTACCTATGTACTATCAGCTAAAACCAAATTATATACGAAGTGTTATTGTTTATTTTATTGTTTCATTAATTTCATAAATACAACTTGTTTCACTCTTTAAAATTTAAAATTCTAGTCATTAATTTCATAAATACAACTTGTTTGACTCTTTAAAATTTAAAATTCTAGTTGCTTTTTTTACGATTATCTCTTAAGCCAGTAAAAAGGACCATATTCCCACTTTGGTTTATTATTATATATAAAAATTGAGAGGAACATATTCATTTTCTTTTATTTTTATTCATTTCCTAACAATATGCTTCATTTTCATTTAAAAACTTTTTAGTAATACATGCAATATTTAAAAAAATACAGCTAATTGAAAACTTTAAAGTTGTTTATCTCGAAACTAGATTTTCCGGATATGGCCCTTCTTACTAGCTGCTCCTCAAGTGTGAATTTCAAGGAGCAGTTGCAAATGGGTAAAAATTATAAATAAATGGTCGATTCCTGTGTAAAAAGTTGGGAAAAATCCAAACCTCGCAGTCTAAACAAAAATGGCCTTTTCATCTCCGTTTTTCTGTTTCTCTTTATCATGATCTTACAACTGTTTTGGCTTGAGAACATTTTCCTTCGTCGATAGTTTAATTTTTCAAATACAATAGCTTACAAGTACTAGAGCTCTTTTTTGAGACTTTAAAATGTAAAATGAGTTTTCATCCAATAGTAAGTACCTAAATAATATTGGTGGAGAGAGAAAGAGAGAAGAAAAGAGAAGTACAAGAATAAGGAGAAGAAGAAGAAAAAGAAAAAGAAGAAGAAGAAGAAGAAGAGAGAGGAGTGAGAAAAGAAGAGAAATTAGAAAAGAAATAAGAAAAAGAGGAAGAAGGAAAACAACTAATGGCCTTGGTTTATTTCTTTCGTTCCATCTAATTATCTAAATTTAATATCTCGCCTAAAACACAATTCAAAGAAGAAGAAGAAGAAGAAGAAGAAGAAGAAGAAGAAGAGAGAAAGAGGAGTGAGAAAAGAAGAGAAATTAGAAAAGAAATAAGAAAAAGTGGAAGAAGGAAAACAACTAATGGCCTTGGTTTATTTCTTTCGTTCCATCTAATTATCTAAATTTAATATCTCGCCTAAAACACAATTCTAATATTATTTTTGTAAACATAAACAAATAAAATAATTGAAGCTATGTTTATGTTACAATTACACAACTTGTCAATCTAACCCAGCGTTTGAGTTGGCTTCTTCTATTCATCCAGATGCAGGGATTTTTTTCGAGGGGGTAAAAATTATTCCGGGATAATTTCTAGGTCAGTGCTTTTTTGAGTAATGCACATTTACACGATCAATATCGGTAGGTAGCAATGTAAAGGGATTTTGCTGTCTGGGAGAATTATCAGTAGTGTTCTGATGAAAAGCTACAGAATGATATATTATCTACTATTAGGTAACATATTACATATTTTGTAGAGATTTGTACATTGAGGTAATTACCTACTACATAGGTATACCATCATACAAAGAGATTTTTTTTTCCACCACTTCTTAAGCAGTGAGATGGAATTTTCAGTTTTATTTCAACAAAAGATAAATGGGCAAGCAAGGTCGGTAGGTATATTTCATAAATTATAATAAAAGAGATTTTTTTTTCCACCACTTTTTAAGCAGTGAGATGGAATTTTCAGTTTTATTTCAACAAAAGATAAATGGGCAAGCAAGGTCGGTAGGTATATTTCATAAATTATAATTTATAATGTAACTAGTTGTACTTTCACACTGGGGTAGCTATCTACAGTATCTACCTCGGTAGCTCGGTACTGAAAAATAAAATAATAATAATGAAAAAAACAAATAATAATACCTACCCAATCTAATATATGAAAATGAATGTTTGTTCGAACTTTATGCCTGGCCAAACCGCTCATCCGATTGCTATGAAACTTTGTCAACTTACTGCTTCCACTCCCGTGGAGGTTATAGGCTATTTTCCGGTTTGTTTTTGTTAAGCTACGCCGAGCAAGACCACTAAATGGATGAATGACATGAACGGCCATGCCTTAAGGATTTACTAGCAGAAATCCGTCGCTTCGCTCCGGATTTCGGCTAGTAATAAATAAAAAATAAAACTTCACCAAGTGTCATGACTGTCATGTCACAGGGGATTTTGAAGTACTTTCCACTGTGTACAGTAGTAGTAATAGTATTAGTAGTACGTAGTAGTCATTAGCATTACCATGGAGAACGAGATCATTACTATCTCTTGTTTATAGCAAGGTATTTGCTATCGTGTGGTCTTCGTATAAACAATGTGGTCATCTCTGCTAATACTCTTCAGTGAGGACAGTCCCTTGGTCTTATTCCTATATGATATCTACCTTTTAGGTACCTATTGTTCATATTCTACTATTATTCGGGGGCATGGTTGGTCCAGTGGTAACGTGCTTGCTTGCCATGCAGAAGGTCCCGGGTTCGAATCCCACCATCGACAAAAATTTGTACTTTCTACTTGTCTATGCCAATCCATGAAGAAGCATGGATGATGGAAATTAGTGCCTTACACGCCCTACACTTGAATTTAGACCACGCTACGCCACTGTACATAGGTATATCACGCAATATGTATTTATGAACTAAATCGAGTTTTCTTCTCCTGAAAAATGATTTGCGGAATAGGCGATGTTTCTTTCCAAGCGACTATATGAGTACCTACTTCTTTCTATCTACCTCTGTTTCTTCTTTTGTACGGTAATTCATAATTGAGGAGCTGGGTGCAAAAAGGGCAATAAATAAAAATCATCAAACTGAGATATTTAACTTTAAAGTTTTCAATTGTTCATCAAAATCCTTGAAAAGTATGTTTACAAAAAACGCTGTAACTCATCGAAAAAAAAGTTAGGTATCACTGCAGCAGTTCAAACGCTGGAAGATATAGAGCGCACCACGTTCTATTTCAAAAAACCGTTTTACGCAAAAAAGGGCAAAAAATCCATATCTCCCTTTTTGCACCCAGCTCCTCAATTCATAGTTATCTACATATTATATTGCGATTTACCAGCATAAATTTCAATGTTATAGGTATATTATCTACCAATACCAACTTTACTTAATACCTATGTATGGTTTTAGATTACATAGGTACCTACCTCTTTTATTTTTCTCTCAATGTAGATACCTATATGTACCTACCTAGGAATAAGTACCTACTTTGAGTACCCTCACAACTCGAGTTGTTGTTTTTTTTTTTTTTTTTTTTTTTTTTTTTTTTTTTTTTTTTTTTTTTCAAAATCCTTTTGAAAAGTATGTTTACAAAAAACGCTGTAACTGTAAGAAAAAGTTAGGTACCTATCACTGCAGTTCAAACGCTGGAAGATATAGAGCGCACCACGTTCTATTCAAAAAACCGTTTTACGCAAAAAAGGGCAAAAAATCCATATTTCCCTTTTTGCACCCAGCTCCTCAATTCATAGCTATCTACATATTACTTATATTCCGATTTACCAGCATAAATTTCAATGTTATAGGTATGTCTACCAATACCAACTTTACCTATACATCATATACCTATGTTTGTATGGTTTTAGATTACATACCTACCTACCTCTTTTATTTTTCTCTCAATGTAGATACCTATGTACCTACCTAGGAATAAGTACCTACCTACTTTGAGTACCCTCACAACTCGAGTTGTTGTTGTTGTTGTTGTTGTTGTTGTTGTTGTTGTTGTTGTTGTTGTTTTTTTGCATGATTTCTGCATGCAACTCCATTTTGACATGGACAGGTTCATGTTTCTGGTCAATGTCCGGTCTGACATGCAGATTAGATGCCTGATGCCCGGTACTTTGTCTGATGGGGATTCTGTAAGAATACCAAGCTGGATGGAGTCCAGCCAATCAAAACAGAACACTCATGAACTTCGTGATTAAATAAAATAATACCTACTAATGTTAATAACAAAAACAATATTTGCAACAAAGAAATATGAATTCCTAATGACTTCTAGGAGGGAATGTCTTATAAACAATATGTGTAGGTATTATTTACCTAATAATACGAGTATATTAGAAAAGAATATTGGGTACCTATAGCCTATAGGTAGGCTTGCCAAATATCCAAAATGTCGATTCGGGACGCGAATCCGCGAACATAATCGCGAAATCCGCGAACATAATCGCAAATTTTTCAACTCATCTAAGGTAGTGTGACCTGTAACTAAAATTTAGCGCCACTAAAATTAAAATTTCAGACCTCATTCACACGGACAAATTTAATAGTGAACAAGTATGAATATGAACGCAATGTGCCAGTCGCTTGAATGTAAGTGAGAAGGTGATTTTTCGATCAAGCCGCGTAGCGTAAGTGATTCTTTATTGTATACCTAGTTGGTTCAATAAATTTCAGCAGTTAGCACTTTTCAAGGATTTTATCCTAGGTTGACAGGTTGTTGTTGCTACTTATCCAGTCTGCGTTTGTGTCTAAAAGCCCAAAAAGTGCCTTCCAACATAAGGTTTGGAGATAATACCTATGAAAACGTAGGTAGGTACCTATATATACATACCTAACCTAAGTTACCAATGCTACCGAAAGGGGGGGCATACCTTCCTCTAACAGAGGTCACTACAGTAACCTAGGTATGAAGTTTAGAATACGAATTTTACTGAAGTTCATCGGGCAATCCGTTTTGAACTCGTTCTGTGTGCAGAAATAGAACCACTCTGGTATATATAGGTACCTCCACCTGATAAAACTAATCCTTGGAACTATATCTTCTCCATGGCAAACTATCTGCTCAGAAACAATATTGATATATGCAGGATAGGAGAAAGCGAGCTGTTCCGAGAACGAACATTATCCGATCAGGATAAAATCCGGGCCGGATTTTATCCTGATCGGAATCGAACCCGCGGCCTATCGCTTACAAGGCAGACGCGCTACCAACTAAGCTAACTAGGCTGGCAGAATAGTATTAAATACCTGTTGTATTCTGACCATGTGTGTTGTGTTGAATAGTGATAAATACCTGTTGTATTTTGACCATGTGTTGTATTGTACGTTGTATTTTGAGGACCATAGCCTCGTTATTTCTTATCGTAATGAAGACCACAATAGGTCAGGTCAGCCATTATTCTCCATACAGATGAAATCATACTTCTCTCGTGACAGTATGTGTGATAAGTTGCTATTGCAAAGGAGTTTTGGCTGAGTTGAGCAGATTTACATGTGCAGTCACAAATGTTCTCCACTTGCACCTCGATAAATTTTGTTGGCTTGCACTCAAACGCTCGAACCAACAACCTCCGGATCCGAAGTCCAAAGCGTTAACCACTACACCACTGAGGTTGTTTGGAATTTCAAGAGGCCAGTAACTGGACTGTCTACTGGCCTATTGTACTCAAGAAATTCACCATCACATCGTCACCATGTTGTTGTTGTTTTTAATGTTTCCGACAGCATCAGCTTCACAATTCCGTTTCTAAATCTAGGAAGAACTTCGCCACCACAACGGGATCAGTCCAGAGGGAGGTTGGATCCAGAGTTGTGGGTTTTTGGTTGGGCAGGAGAACAAGTGCCAAACATCGTGGTTGAGACTCTGGCAGAGAGGACAGGTGTCTGCTACTGAGGGGTCGAGTCTGGCCTTGTTATAGTTGTTTAGGAGTTTGCACCATCCGGACCGAAGCTGAGCCATGGGCCATGGTGCATCGTCACCATGTCCACTTTCGGCTTCGACAACATCATTTTCCACAAATAAAACACCTGTTGTCACCTCTCAAAACATGAAGATTACCATTGGTGAGAACATTATTGAAGGGCTCTTTCGGAGTGCCCAAACTTGTTAGCCCCCGAGTGCCCCACCATGTCCACTTTCGGCTTCGACAACTTCATTTTCTACAAATAAAACCACCTAACTCGTCTCTGAATTTTGTTACCTCTCAAAACATGAAGATTACCATTGGTGAGAACATTATTGAAGGGCTCTTTCGGAGTGCCCAAACTTGTTAGCCCCCGAGTGCCCACTATTTGGTCAAGACTCCCCGAGTGCCATTCTTTTCCCATTCACAATCACACGTTTCAGATTAGCATACGTAATTTCTGGCCCATTGTTTACCTACACGGTGTGTAATAGTGTCATTGTTTTGATTACTTTGACACCAAATGACAAATGACTTTCGCGCTAGCACTCACAACTCTCCGTACAATTAGTGG
Source organism: Diaphorina citri (assembly GCF_000475195.1). Taxonomy (NCBI): domain Eukaryota; kingdom Metazoa; phylum Arthropoda; class Insecta; order Hemiptera; family Psyllidae; genus Diaphorina; species Diaphorina citri. The sequence continues at coordinate 33,826 of NW_007378287.1, read as the reverse complement.
TAAAATAAGAAGGGAAAATTGCAAAATACCTAGTCCGAATTGGAAGTATGACAAAATTACAAAGAATGAGTCTATCAGAGCGACATTTTTTGACAATAGATCAGTTGCACTTACTTGGGTGATGTTTCAAAGTCATAGAGCAGGAAAAATGAGAACCAACGGAATTTTTCTTTTTCTTCTACGACTTCTAGATCCCGTGACATTTTTTGACAATGGAGCAGTTGCAAATGGGTAAAAATTATAAATAAATGGTCGATTCCTATGTAAAAAGTTGGGAAAAATCCCGAGATAAATGGATTTAAAAAATACCGGTAAGTAAATCATGAACTTTGACGTCACGGCATACGCTCCCGTAGGCAATGACGTCACATCAAATGTCCCGAGCAAAGCTCCCTCGCAGGCAACACATTAATGTGTTTGTGCGCATTCGTTTCTGCGCATCTCTTTCTGCTCCTCCGCAAGCGTGCTTGCGTACTGGCACTACCTAGCGGACGAAAAAAACAACTGCGTAAAGTTTGACGTCACACACATTGAACTCTTTCATTAGAACGGAAAATAAAAATTGAATTTTCGACCTTTTACAGTTATTTTTTCGGAGTTTTGATCTCGGATTTGGATTTTGTCCAACTTTTTACATAGGAATCGACCATTTATTTATAATTTTTACCCATTTGCAACTGCTCCATTGTGTTTGAAAATGACTGTCTTTGAAGAACTCCAAAGGTTCAAGGCACTACATCTGAGGGTTTAGTGAGGGGGGTTTTACCCTCCATTCGGAGACAAGCTAACCGCCTACTCACATTAACCTCACCCTAAGTGGGGCTCGTAAAAGCCGGCAGTACGCAATTACCCAAATGGTCACCCATCCGCGTACAAGCGCAACTTTGCGTTGCCCAACTTCAGTGGAACTGGTGTTTTCATCGTACCATCGACGCTGGCACTGCCTACTGGTACTTTGGCAGCAATTAGATTCGATGATCGTTTTAAGGTCATCCGCAACAATTATTAGGACACTTCAAATTTGATCCAGCCATTTCATGCCAAGGAATAGAATTGAAACATCCCCTGCAGGGTAGACTTGACTTGAGAACTATAATTTTTGCTAGTCCTTGTGCACAGGAAAACTAGCCCTTAAGCCTTAAGTGAAGACTAATCTTTAAGGGATGTTGCCAGCCTAAATCAAGAAATCCATGGAAAAACCTTGAACTTCGAGTACTTTCATTTTTAAGCTTTACTGACTGACCCAGCATTACCTGGATAACAAAATAAAAAGATTTTTCCTTTTTTTTTAGATCTTTTTTATTATTGCTCACAAAATGTTCTTCGAAATTTTACAAAGTGATGAAAACAAAATACAATAATTTTAATCTGTTCCATCACGTGGTCTGTGATAGGTAAGTAAGTAGGTAGGTACCTACTGTAAAAAAAAAAAAACTATTATCTATAGGTAGGTAGTTATTGTAAAATAAATATGAGTGCCTACTACTTTTAATGACAATTTTTGTTTACAAATCATGCGGTAGTGATTTTTCAGTCTCTGCTTCCGTTTGTAAAAATTTGAGGTCGGATCAGGAATTAGCCAAGAGTGTTAGGCTGAAGAAGTGAAGTTCCAACGGATCATATAGGTATATTGCTAGTCTCGTAGGGGCACGGTTAGTCCAGTGGTATAAGCTCTTGAAGGTCCCGGGTTCGATGCCCACCTTATTTCGATTGTAATATTTCAACGGGTTAGATACTTTCTGGTATTCTCAAGTTCTCATGAAGTATGGGAAGTACATACCTACCTACTGTGTCTCTTAAAACGACACAGATCATACGGGTCTAATGTAGCATACCTATAGTGGTATTGAACCCACGCAGCTCCCATGGCGTAGTGGTCACTGCGCTCGCCTTGCACGCGGGAGACCCGGGTTCGATTCCCGGGATCAATTATTAGGACACTTCAAATTTGATCCAGCCATTTCATGCCAAGGAATAGAATTGAAACATCCCCTGCAGGGTAGACTTGACTTGAGAACTAATTTTTGCTAGTCCTTGTGTACAGGAAAACTAGCCCTTAAGCCTTAAGTGAAGACTAACCTTTAAGGGATGTTGCCAGCCTCAAGAAATCCATGGAAAAACCTTGAACTTTGAGTACTTTCATTTTTAAGCTTTACTTACTGACCTAGCATTACCTAGATAACAAAATAAAAAGATTTTTCCTTTTTTTTAGATCTTTTTTATTATTGCTCACAAAATGTTCTTCGAAATTTTACAAAGTGATGAAAACAAAATACAATAATTTTAATCTTTTTTTTCTTTAATATTATTATAAATCTGAACAACTTACAACTATTGATTCCTAATGATTTTTTTAGTACAATTTACTTGAATATCAGACAATGGATTTAAATGCTTTTTTACTAACTCTTTTCTTTTAAGAGACAGGAGCTCTTTCAGCCAAACATTTTAAATCTCTTGTTATAATGCACATGGGCTTTTATACAAGCGTAAATACATAAAAACACTCAAAAATGAACCGACATAAACTCAAAATGACGCTGGAAATTTGATCTCATATTGAGATATCCACCTGAGCATGAAGGTCCTCTGTCCAAAGGAATTTGTATCAAGTTAAAAAAGAAAGGATATAAATAGATAAAGGTTCAAAATAGATAGTTTCTAGCCTTGCCATGACCAACTGAATGGACAATTTTAAATAATTATAAATTAACCATTACCTATTTGACGACCATGGCCATCGTGATAAACATTTGTACAATTATTCCTTAGATAATAAAATCATAAAGTGTCTAAATTATAGAATCTACCTAGATGGTATTATTATAATAAATATAATGATAAACAGATAGACACATGGCATGCTTAATGGAAGTTGGCCTGGCGCACTACTATCTACTGAGATCTGTCTCTTAAGGTGAGTCCACACATAGTGGACCGGCCGTCAATCGATGTCGACTGAACCGTCAACACTGCCTCGATTAATTTAGTCGATCGATGTGAATGCAACGGCCGGTCGACCATGTGTGGACCTGTGGACATATACCTTTATAATCACAAGATAAATTTTTAAATAATAGATACTGGGTGGTGTTCAAAGTTCTAAAGGACTTAATTATTAATTATTGAATTAACTAATTACTTTTCAACTAATTTACTAATTCTGTAATATAGTAATCGCATTGACTGATATTCAAATAAATCACAATTGAATAGAAAACGAAGAAAAGACCATTATACTCTTAAAATTTAATCTATAAAAGCAAATAAAAAAATGGTTTCCTTTCAAAAAGACGTTCAGAAGGATAGTAAATTTTATACTTATAAATTTTAAATTTAAATTGAAAAATAAAATCTCGCGGTGGCGACAACTTTGAGAAGCACTGATGTCTTAGCCAAACAGAAACTGAATGGTAAGTTATGTCTGTCTTTGTGCTCATTGTATTGAATTTCCCAGAACATAGGTGCTTCAAATACTTACTTTCCTAACTACAGGCAAGGCCGTATCCAGGACATCAAAAAAAAAAAAAAAAAAATAGTAGGTAATAGAAAGTAAAAAACTTGATGAAAGACTTTTATGTTTTTTCTACGGTTAGTCCCGGACGGTCACCCGTTCAGATACCAGCCATACTCAACGTTACTTAACTTCGGGTGATTTGTCGGGAACTGGTGTATTCAACATGCTATTCATTGCCGTTGATTTGGATTTCATTAATTACCTGCTTACATATGGGTTTAGATACATATTAATCATATTGTGTTTTTTTTTTCTGTTATGATAACTTCTAGGTACCTACCTACCTAACGTTATGAAGAGGGACAAGTAAACACATCAGAGTATGATTCACCTACGTAGGTTAGGTAATTGTAACAGATACATTACCTATTACAAATAGGTACCTCGTACCTGTTCTTCCATATTTCCCATACAGCACGGAACAAGTTGAGCCTGAAACCTTGAAGTTTGGAACCAGGGCCGGATTTCGACTTACCTGCCTACATATGGGTTTAGATACATATTAATCATATTGTGTTTTTTTCTGTTATGATAACTTCTAGGTACCTACCTACCTACCTACCTAACGTTATGAAGAGAGACAAGTAAACACATCAGATAGTATGATCCACCTACGTAGGTAGGTAATTGTAACAGATACATTACCTATTACAATTTACAAATAGGTATATACCTCGTACCTGTTCTTCCATATTTCCCATACAGCACGGAACAAGTTGAGCCTGAAACCTTGAAGTTTGGAACCAGGGCCGGATTTTGGAGAGGTCCTAACAGATGGTCGGGGTGTACTGTACTCACCCAGGGCCGGACCACGCCGTCGATCGACGTCGACTAAAACCGTACACTGCCTCGACAACATAGATTCACCTCTTTCACCGTGTCGATTGACCTATCGATCGACGGTGTCGACTATGTGTGGACCAGCTTTTCAGTCCTAACAGAGCCGTATATAGAGGGGGGCGAGGGGGCCCGGGCAACCCCTTCGAATCTAATAAAATCTCGTTTTCTTTTCCACCTAGCTAATATTGGGGCGATATCTAATGGCTAGCTTCAAAACTTAGAATGCACAATTCTCATGTTTACATTTATTTCATCAGATCAGGCGATTTAACCTGACACCAGACTAAGCAGTCCATGATCCGTTTCGATATTATCAGAACGCATCAGCAGGACACAGCATGTGGGCTAAAGAATAAAATCTCGTTTTCTTTTCCGCCTAGCTAATATTGGGGCGATATCTAATGGCTAGCTTCAAAACTTAGAGTGCACAATTCTCATGTTTACATTTATTTCATCAGATCAGGCAATTTAACCTGACACCAGACTAAGCAGTCCATGATCCGTTTCGATATTATCAGAACGCATCAGCAGGACACAGCATGTGGGCTAAAGAAATGGGAAGATCTGTTTATGCTTGAGTAGTGAGGAAAGTGGGAAACCAAGGTATCGAAGTTAGCCACTAGAGATCGCCACATTATACAGTATAAACAAATAAGAAATACTTATGCATGACCTAAATTTTAATATAGGCAAATTTGACTAGTGACTATTTTCTAATTTAAAATCGGTAAAAAAGCCAAACAATATAGGGGTACAAGTACACAGAAAATTAAACGTTACTTTTCACCATTTCATAGTATTTTTTTTTTTCTTCTTGGGGGAAAAAAATATACCAGCTTGCAACAAGTAGACGGGGTTTTAAAAAAAAAGAAATCTAAATAAAAAATAAAAAAGTTGAATAAAAGAAAAAAACAATGGTGGTATTGATCGTAAAGTTGAAACATAATTTAATTTGTTGGCGTCAGAAAGTAAAATCAAAAAATATCCCTTTGAAATTACCTTATGAAAATACTGTATATTTTATGACAAACTTAAAAGACGTAGAAGTAGGTAACTAATAAAAATTAAATAAATACAATGACGAATACTTTATCTCGACTACCAGCGTTGGACTAAACAGTCCGCTTTTGATAGCAAATTTAATACTTTTTCCTGACAATTTAAAACCCCTTTCCGCACATAAAAGTTAAAGTACCACATACCTATTGTTGACTTGCATCAAAAGAAAAAAAGGTATAGGAGAAAACTTTTCTCCCAAAATAAGTATCAAGTGGTTAAATTTTATGAGCGTAATTGGATTCTCAAAAGTCCACATTATGGTCGACGGACCATAATTATATTATGAACGTTAAGAATTTCCGCAAATACCGGGCGTTTGTCGATTCCCCCGAATTTTAGATTTGTTTCTATTTCCGGTGTTCTATTCCCCCGATGAAATATTTGGGTAGCCATGGACCTTCGAATCTCGTTTTTCTCCTTTACACTGTAGACCAGACTCCGAAAATTTGTAGCATCCCCCCCCTGATAAGTCCGATAACTCACTGTTTGGACTCTCTCCCCCCCCCTCGACAAAACCCTGAGTCCTAATGATGGTCGGGTCTACAGACTGGACTCAGGGCCGGATCATCGAAAGACCCGAACAGTTCTATTCACACTCCCATCCAAAATTTCGGAGTCTGGCCTACCGTAAAGGAGAAAACTAAACCTCTCAAGGGGGCGCGAGGGGGACCCTAAAGACGGCCCTGTGCGTACCTAGTACACCTATTAACACAGTAATCTATGCGTAGTCGTGAATTATTCTGCCGGTATGAATAGCGGTGTTCTATTTAATTAATTAATTAGTTTAATGCCTGAGCGTCTTTACAAAATAATGAATAATTTACCTTCAATTTATTCAGGAGCGTGTACCTATTAGGGGCGCGGGACCGTACATGTAAACTGGAGATAAATAAAAGATAAATAAACTAGGGACTAGGGAAGATGGGGTGTGAACGAAATGATTTTCTTTTTTCCTCGAGTCTTATTTGGTTACTATCTGAATTCCGTCGCGCTAGATCATCCCGAGGCATGGCCGAACTTCTAGCGCTTACAAGGCAGACGCACTACCAACTAAGCTAACTAGGCTGGCAGAATAGTATTAAATACCTGTTGTATTCTGACCATGTGTTGTGTTGAATAGTGTTAAATACCTGTTGTATTTTGACCATGTGTTGTGTTGTACGTTGTATCTTGAGGACCATAGCCTCGTTATTTCTTATCGTAATGAAGACCACAATAGGTCAGGTCAGCCATTATTCTCCATACAGATGAAATCATACTTCTCTCGTGCTCGTGACAGTATGTGTGATAAGTTTTGCTATTGCAAAGGAATTTTGAGTTTTGGCTGAGTTGAGCAGATTTACATGTGCAGTCACAAATGTTCTCCACTTGCACCTCGATAAATTTTGTTGGCTTGGACTCAATTTTCATTTTTTGTTCATCGGGGGAATAGAACTATACCTTTCTTTTTTCTATCGGGGGAATAGAATCATACCCTTCTGGCTTCAAATTTTGCAATCGGGGGAATCGGTATAAAATGGGGGGAATTGAATGCTGTCCCAAATACCAATTGATTCCAGGCAAGGTATTTTCAAGAATTTCAAGGTGTACCGTTTTACCTTTCCACCGATTTTAAATTACTGGTAATCTCGATTAAACAAAAGTTTGATAAAGGGGGAAACACTTAGCCAGCACAAACTGGTACTTTATTGAATCGTGATTTGTTCAAGCGCTCAAGGTTGGATTTTTCTTTTTCACAGAATTTTATAGGTAGAATAAATTTTCAATTTGTTTTTTATCTAATAAAGAGATCATTGAGAGAATTAAGTTAATACAGATGGGTTTTAGATATACATAGTGGGTAGGTGTGGGTCTTAAATTACAGGGTTGATCGTAGTAATGGTACAGTCGAACTTGGATAATTCAGAGCTCGAGGAATCGGTTTATGCACTTTTCCCCTCAATTATAGGGTTTTTGGCTATTTTTCTCCAGTTGAGTTTCTTGACAAGAGGGGTTTCGTTATTTAGCTTCCTCATTTTATAGAGATACAGAAAAGAGTTGCTCGCTTCGCATTTTTAATTCAGAACAACCAGTTCTCAGGACTCAAACGCTCGAACCAACAACCTCCGGATGCGAAGTCCAAAGCGTTAACCACTACACCACTGAGGTTGTTTGGAATTTCAAGAGGCCAGTAACTGGACTGTCTACTGGCCTATTGTACTCAAGAAATTCACCATCACATCGTCACCATGTTGTTGTTGTTTTTAACGTTTCCGACAGCATCAGCTTCACAATTCCGTTTCTAAATCTAGGAACTTCGCCACCGCCACGGGATCAGTCCAGAGGGAGGTTGGATCCAGAGTTGTGGGTTTGGTTGGGCAGGAGAACAAGTGCCAAACATCGTGGTTGAGACTCTGGCAGAGAGGACAGGTGTCTGCTACTGAGGGGTCGAGTCTGGTTATCCAGATTCAACTGAATTACCAATATTACCCGTACAGTTAGAATCATAATTTAAGATTGGCCTGACATTCTGCAAAGCAAGAATTCAAGGAAGTTTTTTTTTCTTTTTTTTTTAATATATGTAGGTTAGGTACATTAAAAAGAGTAAAACTTTTCTCATACCATGTCGCTGGTTAATACTAGCTGGGTAATGATGTCTGCAAGATTGTTCATATTACACAACTTTCTAGCATAACTTTAGTTGTTGTGATTTTCTAGCACAACTCTAGTTGGGAATTTTATATTAATTGCGAATAAGGCAATATTGTTTTGATTACACATTTTGATGTGATAAACAGATAAACACTTGAATTTGTCTTTTTTTCTTCTTTTATACAATACGCAAAGGGGAGGGGCTCAATTTTCTGAAATCATTTTCCTCTATCCAGCTTTTTAGGCCCGTCATACACGTTAAGGTCGCCAGACCTGTACTGAAGCCCTGGACACTGGCACACGAGTTACTGCGCAAGGAAAGGCCTTTAGCACAACTTTAGTTGGGAATTTTATATTAATTGCGAATAAGTCAATATTGTTTTGATTACACATTTTGATGTGATAAACAGATAAACACTCGAATTTGTCTTTTTTTCTTCTTTTATACAATACGCAAAGGGGGGAGGGCTCAATTTTCTGAAATCATTTTCCTCTATCCAGCCTTTTAGGCCCGTCATACACGTTAAGGTCGCCAGACCTGTACTGAAGCCCTGGACACTGGCACACGAGTTACTGCGCAAGGAAAGGCCTTATGGGCGATTGGCAATCGTTATGTTTATTAGAATGTAATTCCACAATTCCAACCATTTTGATTTCGAGAAAAATACGGACCATAATTTCAGAATATCGAAAAGCCCCTTACGTTGTTTTGCTTAGGTAAGTACACAGAATTATTTATTTTTAACTAGAATGTAATTCCACAATTTCAACCATTTTGATTTAGAGAAAAATACGGACCATAATTTCAGAATATCGAAAAGCCCCTTACGTTGTTTTGCTTAGGTAAGTACACAGAATTATTTATTTTTAAAGGTCTCCTAAAATTAAACTATACTTGAAATCTGAAACGAAAAAACACAGTTCTTTCGAGGGGAAAAAATTCTAAAGGACAAAGAACATAAATTTGTACTCTGGTCATACGAGGGTTAATTCTACAAAGTTAAGGAGTACTTTTCAACTAAGGATTTTTTTTATTACTTTTATTTTTTTTTTATATGCTTAACACAAATGGCGTTCCTCAATTAAATACATCTCGATTAAACTTTATAACTTTGACTTCATCAACCAACCCCCTAGATTTGAAGTCCATTGTGCTAACCACTACTGTGAGTACTGAGGACTGAGGTTGGTTTACTGTAATGCTTGGGAGATTAAGTCCTAAATTATATTGATTAATAGATAGCATTTTCAATATTCATGTCTTCAAAAATGTCTTTGGTTGGGTTCTGATTCAAAACAAATTTTAGTAAAATAATAAATTAAAACAAAATCAAAATAAAGCTGCAATTTAAAAATTAAAATATCTATGATAGAGGAAAATTAAATATAATTCCTGGACTCGAAAAAAAAAAGTTAAAAATTATTTTTGGTAGCTAGATTGCACGTGGTTGAATCTGATGACACACTTGTTCGTTCATATGAGCGCCTGGTATCTTATTTTAGTTAGGCAATATGCAATGATTCAAATGATTGATTCCAAGTTCTCAACAAAATACTGTTTTATCCAAGATAGCACAGAGAACACTAGAACAGCTAGGTATGAAGGTATTCTTACCTACTAAATCTTCTTGGATCTCTTTATACCCAAGATGAGACCCTAGCTCTCATTTTAAGCTACTTAAATTTTAAATTCGTTAGGCAAGCCAACCAGAAATTGGCACTCTAGGTATGTATGTATTAGTACAGTAGGTACAGCAATCACACTCCTGTAGCTACAATGGAAAATCATTGATTATTATGCGTAGTAACAGCTGAGTCACCGAATTAGTTTCCATTTAAAAGTTAAAGGGTTCCTGTACTGACAAACAGATCGAAAAACTGTTTAACAATAACTGTTACAAATCAATAACTGCCCCACCCACAAAGTGCCAATAACTGCATGGCATACCTTTTATGCGTAGTAACAGCTGAGTCACCGAATTAGTTTCCATTTAAAAGTTAAAGGGTTCCTGTACTGATCGCAAACAGATCGAAAAACTGTTTAACAATAACTGTTACAAATCAATAACTGCCCCACCCACAAAGTGCCAATAACTGCATGGCATACCTTAGCTCAGTTTTTAATTTTAATAATGGACTAAATATTTTTCATTTCTTTTTGCAAAATTCTATTTTAAAGGGGGGGGGGGATAAAATAAACTGAATTTGTTATGTAGAATACTTTGATACAAGTAAGGAAGGTGCAACCTATAGATAAAATAATTACAGTATTTAGGTTTTAAGTCTTGTCTCTTCTTATTATAAACACATAATTTATAACACGAAAAACAAAATCACTCGACATGAAAGCAGAAACTCAACCAAAGTGCTCGGATTGGATCGATCTAGCAGAAAAACACGTTGTCACCAATTTCAAATCAAAAGTTTTCAAACGTGTGTTGAAACATGACCCTCTATTCTTATGGCTTTTGATAATTGATTAAGCGATTGAAACCGTGCTAAAAACAGTAGAAACCTTCATAAAAGTACATTGGTGATTCGTTATTTTTGACGCAAAATCATTAACAAAAAATAAGAAATACAATTTTATCTAATGACTCAGAAATACATTTTTATCTAATAAATCTTATCTCCTGGACCTTCAGCCTAGGATTATTGGATTTTCATACTTTATCAATTTTAGCTCCAACAGATTGAGAACCGAGTTTAAAAAATTCATCTACCCTAGCACTTTGGTCAGAGTTCACGCAAAGCGATTTTTACACTGCATTTTTGGTTTTGCCTAAGACCTGCTTTGCAAAGTCAATTATGCATTTGACACAACATTTTTCTCGGGACTAAATTTAGGTTTCTGAGTGAAAGTGAACTTGGCGTCTAATACCTGTGGTTCTTCTAGTGGTTTGTGATCCGGGGAGTGTAGGTTCTCAGCACGCCACTCGTTGTCTGATTTGTTATCTGACTTATCAGTTTCCTCCGAGTCATCGAACTGAGACTTCCACTGTGAAGCCAAGGTTAAACCTCCACCACCACGCGTCACCTGCTGCATGGCAGACACATTATCATCATCCATGACAGCAAACTGAGTGATGGACATGTCACCTCTGTTACACCTAGTGAGAGATTTACTAGGAGTCAAACTACTCTGCCGCTTGCCTCGGATATCAACCTTGAGAGCGACACGAGATCCTTCTGTCACAGGAGAATCCACGGAATAGCCCGATGATATCCGATGTGCTTGATGTGAAGAGGAAGTCTTCTTGATTAGTTTCTGCCCAACGGATTGGTTCTTGTCAGCCCCAGTAATGTCCACTATCACAGAGGAGGAATCCACAGTCTTCACCGGAATACTTGAGTTATTCTCCAAGCCAGGCATGGACACAGCTCTTCTTTGAGAAGTTTTCTTAGGAGAATCTAGTTGGTTATCACAATTGTTTGCAGGAACAGGGTTTGGATTACAATTCTTATCAACCACCACTTGATGGCCAGACACATCTGTGGTAGATTCAAGCTGCATGCCAAGTCTTTTCCGTACAGCATCATCATATTCTAATTGGGCCAAGGATTCGGATTGTTTCTTATTATCAGGTTCAGGTTCGATGTTTTCTTGATCATTATCCAGAGGAGTTGTCGTGGTGATGAGTTGATTGACAACACCTGCAGTGGCTGATGTGAGTGGTCTAGTCATGAGAGCTTGAGATGTATTGTTTACAGTAGTGGTTGGCAACATATGAGCATTGTCTACTTGAGACAAGGTGACTGGTTTCTCCCAATCATACGGATCTGACTCCTGGACACCACGTCGCTTCATACAACGCTCGAAGATTCCTATCAGCATGGTATAGTCTGGTTTATCTGCGTACTCTAATGTCTGGATATGCTCTAGAAATCGCCTCAAGTCAGAAGGCAAATGTTTCAGAAGAAGACGATGATCATATTTTTCTTTCATTAGGCCGACTTGTTCCTTGTCTTTGATTTTCCTCCAGGGTAACTGTCCATTGACAAACGTGAAAATACTGCATATTTTATGACAAACTTAAAAGACGTAGAAGTAAGTAATAAAAATTAAATAAATACAATTACGAATACTTTATCTCGACTACCAGCGTAGGACTAAACAGTCCGCTTTTGATAGCAAATTTAATACTTTTTCCTAACAATTTAAAACCCCTTTCCGCACATAAAAGTAAAAGTACCACATACCTATTGTTGACTTGCATCAAAAGAAAAAAGGTATAGGAGAAAACTTTTCTCCCAAAATAAGTATCAAGTGGTTAAATTTTATGAGTGTAATTATTTCTCAAAAGTCCACATTATGGTCGACGGACCATAATTATATTATGAACGTTAAGAATTTCCGCAAATACCAATTGATTCCAGGCAAGGTATTTTCAAGAATTTCAAGGTGTACCGTTTTACCTTTCCACCGATTTCAAATTACTGGTAATCTCGATTAAACAAAAGTTTGATAAAGGGGGAAACACTTAGCAAGCACAAACTGGTACCTACTTTATTGAATCGTGATTTGTTCAAGAGCTCAAGGTTGGATTTTTCTTTTTCACAGAATTTTAAAGGTAGAATAAATTTTCAATTTGTTTTTTTTTTTTTTTTTTTTTTTTTTTTTTTTTAAAAAAAAGAACTTTTACTTAATGGAAGTTGGCCTGGCGCACTACTATCTACTTAGATCTGTCTCTTAAGGTGAGTCCACACATAGTGGACCGGCCGTCAATCGATGTCGACTGAACCGTCCACACTACCTCGAGGCCTCGAATAATTTAGTCGATCGATGTGAATGCAACGCCCGGTCGACTATGTGTGGACCTGTGGACATACCTTTATAATCACAAGATAAATTTTTAATAATACTGGGTAGTGTTCAAAATTCTAAAGGACTTAATTAATTAATCATTGAATTAACTAATTACTTTTCAACTAATTTACTAATTCTGTAATATAGTAATCGCATTGACTGATATTCAAATAAATCACAATTGAATAGAAAACGAAGAAAAGACCATTATACTCTTAAAATTTAATCTATAAAAGCAAATAAAAAAATGGTTTCCTTTCAAAAAGACGTTCAGAAGGATAGTAAATTTTATACTTATAAATTTTAAATTTAAATTGAAAAATAAAATCTCGTTTTCTTTTCCGCCTAGCTAATATTGGGGCGATATCTAATGGCTAGCTTCAAAACTTAGAGTGCACAATTCTCATGTTTACATTTATTTCATCAGATCAGGCAATTTAACCTGACACCAGACTAAGCAGTCCATGATCCGTTTCGATATTATCAGAACGCATCAGCAGGACACAGCATGTGGGCTAAAGAAATGGGAAGATCTGTTTATGCTTGAGTAGTGAGGAAAGTGGGAAACCAAGGTATCGAAGTTAGCCACTAGAGATCGCCACATTATACAGTATAAACAAATAAGAAATACTTATGCATGACCTAAATTTTAATATAGGCAAATTTGACTAGTGACTATTTTCTAATTTAAAATCGGTAAAAAAGCCAAACAATATAGGGGTACAAGTACACAGAAAATTAAACGTTACTTTTTACAATTTCATGGTAATTTTTTTCTTCCTGGGGGAAAAAAAATATACCAGCTTGCAACAAGTAGACGGGGTTTTTTTTTCTGTTATGATAACTTCTAGGTAGGTACCTACCTACCTAACGTTATGAAGAGACTGAAGAGAGACAAGTAAACACATCAGAGTATGATCCACCTACGTAGGTAGGTAATTGTAACAGATACATTACCTATTACAATTTACAAATAGGTATATACCTCGTACCTGTTCTTCCATATTTCCCATACAGCACGGAACAAGTTGAGCCTGAAACCTTGAAGTTTGGAACCAGGGCCGGATTTTGGAGAGGTCCTAACAGATGGTCGGGGTGTACTGTACTCACCCAGGGCCGGACCACGCCGTCGATCGACGTCGACTAAAACCGTACACTGCCTCGACAACATAGATTCACCTCTTTCACCGTGTCGATTGACCTATCGATCGACGGTGTCGACTATGTGTGGACCAGCTTTTCAGTCCTAACAGAGCCGTATATAGAGGGGGGCGAGGGGGCCCGGGCAACCCCTTCGAATCTCGTTTTTCTCCTTTACACTGTAGACCAGACTCCGAAAATTTGTAGCATCCCCGCCTGATAACTCACTGTTTGGACTCTCCCCCCTCCCCCCCCCCTCGACAAAACCCTGAGTCCTAATGATGGTCCGGTCTACAGTCTGGACTCAGGGCCGGATCATCGAAAGACCCTAACAGTTCTGATAACACTCCCATCCAAAATTTCGGAGTCTGGCCTACAGTATTAGGAGAAAAATAAACCTCTCAAGGGGGCGCGAGGGGGACCCCAAAGACGGCCCTATGCGTACCTAGTACACCTATTAACACAGTAATCTATGCGTAGTCGTGAATTATTCTGCCGGTATGAATAGCGGTGTTCTATTTAATTAATTAATTAGTTTAATGCCTGAGCATCTTTACAAAATAATGAATAATTTACCTTCAATTTATTCAGGAGCGTGTCTATTAGGGGCGCGGGACCGTACATGTAAACTGGAGATAAATAAAAGATAAATAAACTAGGGACTAGAGAAGATGGATTGTGAACGAAATGAATTTCTTTTTTCCTCGAGTCTTATTTGGTTATGGAGAATAGGTATAACATTGCGACTTTTTTTCTTTTCTTTTTTTATTAAAAAAAAAAAAAAAAAAAGGTTTGATAGAGGGAAAAAGGTTTTTTCGTCCCGAAATCGAAAAGGGTGTGGGTCTTAAATTACAGGGTTGATCGTACTAATAGTACAGTCGAACTTGGATAATTCAGAACTCGAGGAATCGGTTTATGCACTTTTTCCCTCAATTATACGGTTTTTGGCTATTTTTCTCCAGTTGAGTTTCTTGACAAGAGAGGTTTCGTTATTTAGCTTCCTCATTTTATAGAGATACAGAAAAGAGTTGCTCGCTTCGCATTTTTAATTCAGAACAACCAGTTCTCAATTATCCAGATTCAACTGAATTACCAATATTACCCGTACAGTTAGAATCATAATTCAAGATTGAAGATTGACCTGACATTCTGCAAGGCAAGAATTCAAGGAAGTTTTTTTTTTCTTCTTTTTTTTAATATTAAGTAGGTACATTAAAAAGAGTAAAACTTTTCTCATACTGTGTTGCTGGTTAATACAGCTGGGTAATGGTGTCTGTCTTAGAGCAAGATTGTTCATATTACACAACTTTCTAGCATAACTTTAGTTGTTGTGATTTTCTAGCACAACTTTAGTTATTGTGATTTTCTAGCACAACTTTAGTTATTGTGATTTTCTAGCACAACTTTAGTTATTGTGATTTTTTAGCACAACTTTAGTTGGGAATTTTATATTAATTGCGAATAAGTCAATATTGTTTTGATTACACATTTTGATGTGATAAACAGATAAACACTTGAATTTGTCTTTTTTTCTTCTTTTATACAATACGCAAAGGGGGGAGGGCTCAATTTTCTGAAATCATTTTCCTCTATCCAGCCTTTTAGGCCCGTCATACACGTTAAGGTCGCCAGACCTGTACTGAAGCCCTGGACACTGGCACACGAGTTACTGCGCAAGGAAAGGCCTTATGGGCGATTGGCAATCGTTATGTTTACTAGAATGTAATTCCACAATTTCAACCATTTTGATTTAGAGAAAAATACGGACCATAATTTCAGAATATCGAAAAGCCCCTTACGTTGTTTTGCTTAGGTAAGTACACAGAATTATTTATTTTTAAAGGTCTCCTAAAATTAACTATACTTGAAATCTGAAACGAAAAAACACAGTTCTTTCGAGGGGAAAAAATTCTAAAGGACAAAGAACATAAATTTGTACTCTGGTCATACGAGGGTTAATTCTACAAAGTTAAGGAGTACTTTTCAACTAAGGATTTTTTTTATTACTTTTATTTTTTTTTTATATGCTTAACACAAATGGCGTTCCTCAATTAAATACATCTCGATTAAACTTTATAACTTTGACTTCATCAACCAACCCCCTAGATTTGAAGTCCATTGTGCTAACCACTACTGTGAGTACTGAGGACTGAGGTTGGTTTACTGTAATGCTTGGGAGATTAAGTCCTAAATTATATTGATTAATAGATAGCATTTTCAATAATATTCATGTCTTCAAAAATGTCTTTGGTTGGGTTCTGATTCAAAACAAATTTTAGTAAAATAAAAAATTAAAACAAAATCAAAATAAAGCTGCAATTTAAAAATTAAAATATCTATGATAGAGGAAAATTAAATATAATTCCTGGACTCGAAAAAAAGTTAAAAATTATTTTTGGTAGCTAGATTGCACGTGGTTGAATCTGATGACAGACTTGTTCGTTCATATGAGCGCCTAGTATCTTATTTTAGTTAGGCAATATGCAATGATTCAAATGATTGATTCCAAGTTCTCAACAAAATAGGTACTGTTTTATCCAAGATAGCACAGAGAACACTAGAACAGCTAGGTATGAAGGTAGGTATTCTTACCTACTAAATCTTCTTGGATCTCTTTATACCCAAGATGAGACCCTAGCTCTCATTTTAAGCTACTTAAATTTTAAATTCGTTAGGCAAGCCAACCAGAAATTGTCACTCTAGGTATGTATGTATTAGTACAGTAGGTATAGCAATCACACTCCTGTAGCTACAATGGAAAATCATTGATTATTAGGGCCGAATTTTAAACTTGGATTATCATTTAATCCTGGTCAGGATTAGCTTCTAGGAGAGCTATTCTATGTGGGAAAGTAATGTTGGACAATTAGTTTGACTAAGACAGGAACTGAAAGTAGTTTTTAAAAAAAATTCTTAAAACCTCTCCGAACACTCTAAGCCTAACCGCCCCTAAAAGGTAATCCGGTTTTAAAATTCGACCCTTAACCTGTCTATTATGCCATACACCCCATTTTATGAACGAAGTTTCTTGTTCTCAGGTCAGACTGAAATGAATTTTGGCCTATCAGATGGTTGGAATCAATGCTTCAGTGTTACTTGAAAGCTAGAATTTTTTGTTTTCATCCTCAATCTCCTACGAGCCTTATGAATTCCTCCACAAAGGTTTCATAATCTTAGGGAGATACCTTCTGTATTTTATTGTGTAATTATTTATATAATTATATTGTTTTAAAATATAAAACTAAACCGTTTGAATAAGGGCCACTTTTTCCCCCTTCTACTAGGTCCCTCCTATTTCCTATTTTAAAGCTCCATGAAATAGATATTATACAAATTTATGAATTTTCAAAATTTAAAAATGTCCTTATAAAAAGGGCATTGAAATCTAAATTTTATTTCATTATTTATCAAAATAACAATAGTCCATGAACATTATTTTTCTTTATTTAAATCTTTTGTTTTGCTTTGATTCTAAACCAATTCTTTTTTCAGACTTGGAATTTTGAAACTGACATGACGTCAGACTTTACGCAGTTGTTTTTTTTCGTCCGTTAGGTAGCGCCACTATGCAAGCGCGCTAGCGGAGGAGCAGAAGAATCTGCGCAGACACGTATGCGCACAAACACATTAATGCGTTGCCTGCGAGGGAGCTTTGCTCGGGACATTTGATGTGACGTCATCGCCTACGGGAGCGTATGCCGTAACGTCAAAGTTCGCGATTTACCGGTATTTTTTAAATCGATTTATCTCGGGATCTAGAAGTCGTAGAAGGAAAAGAAAAATTCCGTTGGTCCAGTTATAAAATTTCTTCAAGACTTAGAAGCTTAGATGATGATAAGGATGAATCCCAATAAAATTATTTTAATTTATTTTATTATTTTAATATCTTGAAACCCAGAAAACCATACATGCTGTTTGTTTTTTATCCACCTTACACTAAAACTGACACATTTGGCAACATGCTATGAGCATAGGTACTACAGTATTAAGAATGTAGCAACTACAGGTAGATGATCAGAGGGACAAAATTCATTTGGCATACTACAGATATACTCCTCACATTGCTCAGGTGTTGGCAATGGTTTGTAGGATACTAACTGTAGTTTGTTTTCACATTGGATAGGACATTTGTTGTCTCTATTGTAGAATATAAAGTCAACAAACACCCAATCATCATGGTATGTGCTTGCTACCTGGCCACACTCTGTTTCAAATACATTGTGCAGGTCTAGAGAATGTGAGAGTTGTTTGGATAGGAACATGTTCTCAATAATCTGGTTGGTGCCTTCCTCTACTAACTCTTCATTGCGGAGATACAATCTGTTCAAATGATTCCGCTTTTCAAATTCTTTCACATAAGAGGATTTATCTGTAATACCAAGTGCTGGAGGCAGCATGTCTCGGGCATTTAAATGATATCTTGTGTCATCTTCATCCAGTGGCAATAGTGATCTCTTGTCAACACAGTTTAGATCCAAATGTCCTTCTGTTATGAACTTGTACACAGGGGATGTTTCATTGAAATTGAAATCTCCAGTAATGACCACAGGGCGGAAATTATTTTCACTGATGAAAGCCTGACAGTCTACCTCTGTAAGTAACATTTGAATCTGCATGAGCTTGATATCATGACGTCTCTGATTGAATAAGATGTGAGTGGTAGCCACTACCAGCTCCTTGTTAGTATTACTAACACAGAATGTAGCAACAATGCCAACATTATGCCTATCAAGCTGCTTTACATTTGGTTTGAAGTATTCAAGACAGGAATAGCTACACAAGCTGAACTTTTTCTCCATGTAAAATATAGCACATCCATCTACATTGAAACTTGTTCTCTTCTTATACAAATATTTATAGCCATATGTTTCCAAATATTTTGCAAGGTCTCCAAGGATAGTTTCTTCAACTTCTTGGAGACAAAAGAAATCTGCATTGCTATCCCGTAACTCTTGATAGAGAAGCTGCTTTCTAAATTTCCAATTCAGATACATTTGATTACTTCCAGTGTACAATTCTGTATGTCTTTCCAGAAGAGTTTGAGCCAAGATATTGTAGCTCAATATTTTTACTTGGGAACCTCTCTTCATCTTTTCACTTTGGATAGGAATTTGTTTCTCTTTTCTAATAACCGACAATATCTGTTTTGCATTGGAGTACTGATTACCAGGACTGCTGCAGGATGCCATATTGAGCATTGGGAATATTTTTCCTGGCCTTCTCAGTCCTGTAAGAGTGAAAATTCTCAGTGATACTGTGTAGTTCATTTGAATAAAAAGGTCAGCTTGGTTGGCAGTGATATAACAGATAAACTGAGTTTTTTAATATTATCTTGGAAATAAGTATGAACCATACATTCCAAATGTCACACAGTTCAAAGTTTTGACTGATTTTTGCATACTTTATTATGCATTCATTTCAATTTGATATATTTGTCAACTGATATTGTCTCAGATTTCATAATTTATGTCAATAATTTCAAAGATTAGTACCCATTCCAGTAATACCAAATAAATCATTGATACTTCAAAAAAGTAAAGAAAATAAGTAGGTACTTTCTTACTTGGTCAAAGAACTCAGCACATGGTCATTGAATAATTTCTTTTGGTGGTGCAAATTCTATTTCTTGACTGCAGTGCATTGGTTTCTCAAGTTTATATTAGTCAGTAGATACCTAGGTGAAAGAAATAAAATAAAGCAAAGTAACAAAAATGCAACTCAATAAAACAGCAATGGCAAAATCAAAATAAAATGGAAATAAAGCATATGCAAATGAAAATAAAGTATAAAGCTATAATGTTTTGAAATTAATGAATCATTCCAAGTTGTGTTCAAAGATCTAAAGAACTACTATGAGAGTGGATGGACTGTTCAAATCTCACAGCAAATCCAAAAGCAAGATATCCAAGTACGGTACATACTTATTTACATTTGATCATCTAAATATGTAAGTTTCTACTCAAAGTTTTGACAAGGTAATATGAACATGAACAAGTAGGTATGAGGAAAAGATAAGTAATTAGACAGATAAAACACTGCACACATTTTGTTTACACATAATTTATAATGCACAATATTTTGATAAGAAAATACATAATGTTTCACAATTTAGAATCACACACTAATAGAGTCCACTACCAGTACATTTCTTTGGTTAAACTAAAAATATGGATAATTTTGACTTGAAATTACTTCCATTAGGTACTTACCTAAAGTAATCCATCTTGAGGGTTGCCGTACAGTCGGCCCGTTTGGTCGGATTCGAAATTACTTCCATTAGGTACTTACCTAAAGTAATCCATCTTGAGGGTTGCCGTACAGTCGGCCCGTTTGGTCGGATTCAGACAGAGTAGAGAAGAAATAACAGCTAGCAGATCATCACCAGCTGCGGTGAATATCTCGTTCAGAGGAATACCAGGGAATACTTTGATGATAATTTTGATTTAAAATATTGTATTCTCTACCAAGATTTAGTCCAAAGTTATCTCAATGTTGTATTCTTTTTTATTTTTGATCACTGGATAATTTTGATTTAAAATATTGTATTCTCTACCAAGATTTAGTCCAAAGTTATCTCAATGTTGTATTCTTTTTTATTTTTGATCACTCCAAGTAATTTGATACATTGCCAAATAGGAGTAACACACCATATTCTTAATCATCCGTCTGAAGATTGTGTTTATCCAAATTGTGACAACATTGATGGATTTTGAATTTCTTTTTCTTTTGCCCCCGATTTTGTTAAATACTCCAAAATAGAAAGATTACTTCAAAACCATCTTGAATATGGAAAATTGTTCTCACCTTGATTGAATAGGTGCTAGAGAAAAACACTAGTTCAAAGAGTTTGATGGAAGAGAGAATGTTATTGAGTGATAAAACAATTTGTCCATGGATACGATTACCATGACTGGATGGATCCTTTGCGAAGCAACACCATTGAACGTTCTTAACATTAAATTGAACACAGTAAAGAAGGCATTTGATTAATCTAATAAGATTAATAAAATTACTTCACGAAAATTACCTTATATTTGAAGTTTTTACAAAAAAATATCGATATTTTCCAGATTTTTTCTTCGACTTTTTCAAAAAGTTCCGCCCTTCAATTTTCTTTTCAACAACGAGCACAAAAATCGATAAGGTCGAAACATTCAAAAAACTTTAACGTTAAAAATTTTCTCTAGGCAAAAGGCCGGGGCTTACCAATTTGAACTTTTTTTTACATACCTACGGTGAAAATATTTTCCCAGCCAGCATGGCAAAATCCATGCGTTGCAGGTGTTTTTTTCTTAAACCTTGGGATTGAACTTTTTTTTACATACCTACGGTGAAAATATTTTCCCAGCCAGCATGGCAAAATCCATGCGTTGCAGGTGTTTTTTTCTTAAACTTTTAACAAATATCCCGTTGTTTCTTCTTCGCAATTTGCTGGCAGCCAGCCTAGTTAGCGTATAGGTCGCGGGTTCGATTCTCGCCCAGGGCGGATTTTATCCTAAACACCCAAATAATAATAATAATAATAATAATAATAATAATAATAATAATAATAATAATAATAATAATAATAATAATTTTAACTAGGTACTGGTTAAAAAGAGTTGAAAACGTTCACAGCTTATATACTTAATTTGGAAATTTTACATTACCTGTACCACCTGGTAACAACTTGATGTGTGTACAACCGAGTAGGTGAGCCGAAAAATTTGGCTAAACCAAAATCACCAATTTTGAGAACACCCTGTTTGTTGATGAGCAAGTTATTTGGCTTTAAATCCTGAAAGAAAATATATCATGTTGTTGTTTTTTTTTCTGCTTTGAGTTTTAACCACAGTTGACATTTTTTATTATTTTTTTAGCTAATCAACCTTGTTTATTGACTAAGCTTATTGATGAATACAATTTCCATTTTTACTAAAGCCCTTATCACCATATTGCATGATAGAATCTAATACATTAACTATGTAAATGTATGAGTGTTTTTTTATAGACTCACTCTATGTAGAATCCAATGATCGTGTAAATATTCAAGTCCCCTGAGTGTCATGATAGCATACGCTTTGATATTGCTTGGAGTGAATACAATAGTCGGGTCCTTTATGATCACCTCAAGGTCTGTATCGACAAATTCAAACACTAGGGAAACATTTGACATGTATCCAAATACATCGGTGAGTCCAAGCACATTCTCGTGATGTAATTCCTGAAGCAGTTTGATTTCTCTGAGGGCAGTTCTGTTGATTCCATCTTTGGCATCGGCATGTGTTCCAAGTTTGATCTGAAATAACAATAGATTCTTGAGTGGAAGGTAACCATTGTATGAGGTTAAGGTGTTAAAAACCAAATAACCCAAAGAACTTGTTTGTTTGTTTTGTTTTGTTGTTTTTTTTTATTATTATTATTACTATCAAGAGGGAAAATGATAACTAGAACTGACTTGGGTTGGAATTCCGAATCTGAAGCTTCAAACAGGAAATGTCCTAGTGTCACTGTTCACCTGGGACATCTCACAAACTTAGTAATGAGCAGTGGATGGGATGAATCCATCAAGTGATTTACCTTTTTAACAGCAACAATCATGTCAGTCTCTATATCTCTTGCTTTGAACACAGTGGCAAACTGAAATAAAATAATTGAATGATGAAATTAGTGTAAGAAAATATTGGGCAATTTTCTTAAGTAGTATACAGTGGCGTAGCGTGGTCTAAAGTCAAGTGTAAGGCGTGTAGGGCACTAATTTCCATCACCATGCACATTACTAAATAAGTCATGCACATGCTTCTTCATAAATATTTAAAGTCAATATTAAAGGGTATTTGAGTAAATTTTGAGTGTGTGGCCGCCATACACGCCCTACATGGACGCTACGCCACTGGTAGTATACCAAAAGGTCATTTTTCACCTCACCTACATCACAAATTTGATATTCAATTCTTGTTCATACATCCCGTTTGCTTCTCCACATATTCTGTTACCAACAGCCACCTGTTACAATCTGGTAGTAGGTACTGTTTTTTCAATGCTGAGTGCACTCTAATATACCAAACAGAGCTAGCAAAAATATTGGACCCACCAAAAAAGCAGTTTGATTTCTCTAAGGGCAGTTCTGTTGATTCCATCTTTGGCATCGGCATGTGTTCCAAGTTTGATCTGAAATAACATTGGATTCTCGAGTGGGAGATAACCACTGGATGAGGTTAAGGTGATAAGTACCAAGAGAGAAAATGATAACAATCAGATAAGTTTTTTTCCCCCTCTTAATTTCAAGTTGTTTTACCAAGTTCCATTGTTGTGCAGTTAGGTAATCAATTTATTTTTAGGTAGCCATATTCTCAAATAATAGAACTGAGGTTAGTGGGTCTTCCAAGACTTGAATTGACTGAATTTCCCAGTGTCCCTATTCATCTTGGACATCTCACAAACCTAGTAATGAGCAGTGGATGGTATGAATCCATTAAGTGAGTTACCTTTTTAACAGCAACAATCATATCAGTCTCAATATCTCTTGCTTTGAAAACAGTGGCAAACTGAAATAAAAATAATTCAATGATGAAATTAGTGTAAGAAAATATTGGGCAATTTTCTTAGCATACCAAAAGGTCATTTTTCACCTCACCTACATCACAAATTTGATGTTCAATTCTTGTTCATACATCCTGTTTGCTTCTCCACATATTTTGTTACCAACAGCCACCTGTTACAATCTGGTAGTAGGTACTGTTTTTTCAATACTGAGTGCACCCTAATATACCAAACAGAGCTAGCAAAAATATTGGACCCATCAAAACTTGATCTGGATTCTTGTCCAAATTATGGATGTTGTGGGCAGGATTTACTGACCATATTATAGGAGGCAATTTTGCTACTCACCTGTCCCTCTCCCAGGAAATCAATCTTTTGATAACGATGAGATCTGTCTGCCATTTTTGAAGATCAGAATTTATTTCCAGTGATGAGACTTTGGCTGTTTATGAATTACTCCATTTTCACATTCAACAATCAGACAAGCAGGTAACTAGAAGCAAACAGGACAAGAAGGTACAGAAACAAACTTAGAAGGTGAAGAATGTCCAAAATCCACTTCTTATCACAGAAAGATGAAAAAGGCCGGAAAGTTTGCAACTTTTTGGACTTTCAACTTTTGAATTTTTTAAAATTTAAATTTAAACTCAAAAGCCCGCCATCAAATGGAGGAGGGGAAACGTAAAAAAATCCCGCATATTTCGAACGAAAAATCCCTTCAAGCAAGGCGCGTTCACATTTTCGCCTCTACAGGCGTTGTGGATTGGGGGTCAGCCGGTCAGCTAGAATCTAGAATCACTAGAATCAGCTAGATTTTAAAATCTAGATTCTCATGTTAAAATGTACTTTGTACTAACGCATAATCGCAGTTGCAAGAAAAATATCCAAAACTGAAACACATTCCTGTCAACATGAGAACAAACATGAAAAGTTAAAAAACCGTAGACCCGGGGACGCGGGAGTAAAAATATGGTGGGATTTTTTCTTGACATTTTTATTTTCCCTTTCCCCACCCTTTCATCACTTTCAACTCCTCAACACACAACTTTTTTAAAATTTAAATTAAAACTCAAAAGCCCGCCATCAAATGGAGGAGGGGAAACGTAAAAAAATCCCACATATTTCGAACGAAAAATCCCTTCAAACAAGGCGCGTTCACATTTTCGCCTCTACAGGCGTCGTGGATTGGGGGTCAGCTAGAAGCTAGAATCTAGAATCAGCTAGATTTTAAAATCTAGATTCTCATGTTAAAATGTACTTTGTACTAACGCATAATCGCAGATGCAAGAAAAAACTCCAAAACTGAAACAAATTCCTGTAAACATGAGAGTATAAAGAACAAACATGAAAAGTAAAAAAACCGTAGACCCGGGGACGCGGGAGTAAAAATATGGTGGGATTTTTTCTTGACATTTTTATTTTCCCTTTCCCCACCCTTTCATCCCTTCCCCTTCCACCTTTTTTTCCTTTTCATGGAGGGCTTTTTGAATTTTTTGTCCTTTTCTATTTTTCGAGTTTGGAAAGTGTTTTTTCTGATTTCTTTTTCGTTTTAGGTTTTTATTTTTTTCTAAATTTTTTATTCCCTGATTTTTTTATCAATAAGTTGATCTTTCTTCTTTTAAAAGAACTCTTTTCATTATTCTTGAAGCAACCAGCACCTTCCTCCCTCAAATAGGCTGAACAGCAAGAGTTGAAAGTTGGATCATTGTTCTTTGGGGATAATCTATTCACGTAAGTTTCACAATGGAACATTGGAACTGTTTTCTTGATAACTATAGTTCCTCACAACTTCAAAGCTTTTCAATCTTTCCACGGATTTTATCGGTCACTGAAATATGTTCTGTTGAAACTTGGAATGTGACGTTACTGAAACTAGTAAGTATTCTGCCAAAACTAATCTCCGTCTACAGTCTCAATTGAAAGGCAATTTGAGCTTCTACACAAGTACAGATGTATGAAAAAGGTCCAAAAGTGAGCTGAAGACTTGGAGATCAGTGTTCTTTGACTTATTTGTGCTAACAAGGATGCACAAAACACCCATATCCCTTTAAATTTTCCAATAGTTGGTTGTTAAGTGTGGTTCTGTTTAGAATAGCCAAAGGAAAGTACTATCGATCAAAAGCAACCTTAGCCTGAAGAAGATTGGAGCAGAGAGCATAGTACATAGAGCTTTAATGTGATTTGAAGTTGTCATTTCCCTCTACTTCCTTGAGGTTGTGGTTATATACCAGGTTGGGTTAGGTTTCGGACTTTTTTTTCTACAGTTTGGCATGGGAGTGGTAGGTAAGTTACCACTCTAATGCCAAACTGTAGAAACATCCTGTCTCAACCAGTCCAAACCCAACCCGGTACATAACCACAACCTGTGCTATGCTTGCCACTTCACTCTGTTTCAAGCCATATCTAGTGGTGTGGTAAGTAGTTGTTAGTTTGGTTATGTAGTTCACAAATGTGACAAGGATGCAACACAAAACGTTTGGTTAAAACAGGTGCTGCGGTTGGCGGTATAGTGACCGCTTTTTGGCGGTTTTCGACCGTTTTTTGGCGGTTTTCAGCTTTACTGACTAAACGGTTAGAGATATTGTAAAAGTTACTATAGAACAAAAAATTAGCATCATTCAATAGGATAAGGAAAGTCGTGTGGTGGGGTAAGGCTTTGCTAGGACTGTGAAAAATTTGTTCAACATTCCTGTCACTGTTAGCAACACTTCTACTCCTGCTACAATAGAGTCAACATCTATCTTGGTCTGAAGATGATGTCCTGAGTGACATCAAAATGCATTTATATGTTATAGCTACTCATTTTCCTCACGAGGCTAAGTGGGCCCCGCAACAGTCAGTCACGGAATCAATCATTTGCATGATACAAATTTCTTGACCCCGCCGGGAATCGAATCCGGGTCTCCCGCGTGCAAGGCGAGCGCAGTGACCACTACGCCATGGGAGCTGACATCGCCGGAGTTTAAACTGGGTTTAACTCTTGGATTAAGAAATCTGATACTTAATCCAATAAACTTTGACCAAGTCAACTGTGGCTTCCGCCATTGGCCATATTAAAGACCTGGTCCCACGTGTCGTGAGTTTC
The DNA here is from genome assembly GCF_000475195.1 of Diaphorina citri. Taxonomy (NCBI): domain Eukaryota; kingdom Metazoa; phylum Arthropoda; class Insecta; order Hemiptera; family Psyllidae; genus Diaphorina; species Diaphorina citri. The sequence goes on along the minus strand of NW_007378287.1, from coordinate 7,225 downwards.
ATTTTTTTTTTCGAATGTCCTGTAGGCAATGTGATTTAATTGAGAGTGTTCACACTACACACGACACGATTTTTTTTCCGAACAACAACTACGAGCGCAGTGACCACTACGCCATGGGAGCTGATATCGCCGGAGTTTAAACTGGGTTTAACTCTTGGATTAAGAAATCTGATACTTAATCCAATAAACTTTGACCAAGTCAACTGTGGCTTCCGCCATTGGCCATATTAAAGACCTGGTCCCACGTGTCGTGAGTTTCATTTTTTTTTTCGAATGTCCAAATCTGGTGTGAACATCACACGACTTTCTATTACATTAAACTTCTCAACTGTAAGTCGGACAGTTCTATTTTTTTCCGAACAACAACTGGGAATCGGCCTTACCTCTCTCTTGTAGGGCAAATTTTGATACCCAAAAAAATATTGGTATTGTCTTGACACGCATGTTATTTCACATTTCGATATGTGAAGAACATATTTCACTTTCTGACCGACACGCGTGAGGAATAATTCTCAAAAGATGAACGAAAAAGCACAATGAGTGTGAAAAAACCTCCGTGTGTGATCAAGGTCTTTCCTATTATAGGTAATATGTTTTTAGTTATTTTTTGCTGAAATGTGCCTGACTTTCAACTCTCGACGTTCGCGCGCTTCCCAGCATGCTTGATATGATAGTGTGATCTTCGTGTATTAAGGAGCGCGGTAGCGCTCCGCCCCGCCAAGTCAAGAAAGTTTGACCGCGCTACTAGAGATATTATACGCGACAGGGAAATTACTTTGAGTTGTATATGATTCTAGATTTTTAGATGATTCCTTTCAGACTTCCAGATTTTCCAGATGAAATTCTAACGTTTTGTACTCTCATAATTCTTGCACCATTTCCAAGATGTGTGGTTGAGCTTGCTAGAAATTCAATCGCTTGGGTTGAGTCCCACCTGAAAACACAATAAAAAATAATTAAATACAAGTTGGGTTTGGGTTTGTTAGTAAAAAAAAAGATGTTTAATAGAGGGAAATCGAACTCTTCAGGTCTTATCGTCGCGAAAGTGATCAAAAAAGTAAGGATAGGGGAAAGCTAGTCGTTCCGAGAATGAACCTAATGTGTTTAGGATGAAATTCGCGCCGAGCGGGAATCGCCAAATAGGAGTAACATCAACATCTGACCGTACGGAAGTTTGGTATGCCTGTGCTTTAGGAAAAGTTAGAGTATATTGATGGTAGACTTAGTAACTTTGTGAAGGTTCATTTTAAGTATCTAAATATGAAAATAACTTTTATGAAACAAAACCAGTGAAGAGTAAAAGTTATTTTCATATTTAGAAAGTTAGAGTACGTAATTAAGTGTTTCCTCTGTGTTCACTTACCACTCTCAGGATCAGCCAGTTTTCTCTTGAGATTGTGACTGAGAGCAGTTTGATTTCTCTGAGGGCAGTTCTGTTGATTCCATCTTTGGCATCAGCATGTGTTCCAAGTTTGATCTGAAATAACAATAGATTCTTGAGTGGAAGGTAACCATTGTATGAGGTTAAGTTGTTAAAAACCAAATAACCCAAAGAACTTGTTTTTTTTTTTTTTTTTTTTAAATAATACAAAGGGGGCCAAATAACCCAAAGAACTTGTTTTTTTTTTTTTTTTTTTTAATTACTATCAAGAGGGAAAATGATAACTAGAACTGACTTGGGTCGGAATTCTGAATCCTAGTGTCACTGTTCATCTTGGACATCTCATAAACTTAGTAATGAGCAGTGGATCAGATGAATTCAGTGATTTACCTTTTTAACGGCAACAATCATATCAGTCTCAATATCTCTTGCTTTGAAAACAGTGGCAAACTGAAATAAAATAATTCAATGAAATTAGTGTAAGAAAATATTGGGCAATTTTTTTAGCGTACCAAAAGGTCATTTTACATGTGTCATCTACATCACAAATTTGATGTTCAATTCTTGTTTGTACATTGTTTGCTTCTCCACATATTCTGTTACCAACAGCCACCTATTATTATCTGGTAGTGTTGAACATTGTTTCCTCAATGCTGAGTGCACCCCAATATACCAAACACAGAGCTAAACCAGTGGACCCACCATAACTCAATCTGGACTTTTGTCCAAATCATGGAGGTTGTTAATTGGGCAAGATTTACTGACCATATTATAGGAGGCAATTTTGCCACTCACCTGTCCTTCTCCCAGGAAATCAATCTTTTGATAACGATGAGATCTGTCTGCCATTTTTGAAGATCAAAATATTTCCAGTGATGAGACTTTGGTTGTGAATTACCTACTCCATTTTCACATTCAACAATCAGACAAGCAGGTAACTAGAAGCAAACAGGATAAGAAGGTACAGAAACAAACTTAGAAGGTGAAGAATGTCCAAAATCCACTTCTTATCACAGAAAGATGAAAAAGGCCGGAAAGTTTGCATTGATGGACTGTCCAAAACCCAAAACTATAAAACATTATTATTGCAAATTAAATACCTAGTTGAAAATATTGCCTGATAGCAAAGTTGCTATCCAACAAGCTCTCCAAAATAGGTTATCAAGACGACACACGCCAGGTCGCGGGTTTGATTCCCGCTCAGGCGGACTTTATCCTAAACAGGTGAGGTTCGTTCTTGGAACGGCTAGCTCCTGTCTTATTTCTCTCTTCGGTTTGGAGAAAATAAAACCTCCCTTGTTATAATTCAATGTGTCAAACCATCTTAAATTAAATGATTTCCTCTTCCTCCTATCCTTTCCTTTTCGATTTTTTTTTCATCAAGTTTCCATTTATATTTTTGATCGACAAAAAACTCAGAACATACATTTTTTTTTATAAATGGTATACCCATCCGTATAAGCAGAGCTTGTGCTACATGTGCCACGGATGGGGACTTCATTTATAATATTTATCTAGTTTCAATTTCATTCTATAAAGCTTATTTAAGCATAGCAAAAGATTGTAAAGATTAAATAATTCATCAAGACATTCGATGACAGATTTGGTGACGATAGGGCCTCTGTTGTTACTCGTACAGTTCTCTCTATCACTACAGTAACATTCTCCATTAGTTATTGAAATTACATTCTTTTTTCAGTTTGTTTTTCGTTAGTGTTTCTTTTCCGACTTTTCTCTATTTTCTTCTTTCAAATCTCTAATTTGAGTTCCCTCTTCATTCCCCCAGGAGATGAAGGCCCTCCTGTATCAAGCCATGGAGGAGGCGCCCTCTCTGGAGACCACAGAACCAGAAGTTATATCCCGGTACTTCCGAATGTTCGATGAGAACTTCTTCCACTACTGTGACAAGGAACTGAAGAAGATCAATCTGTTCTATTCTGGTAAGTACCAACTAAAATTTTGCACCATTTCGATCATGTGTCCTTAATGTTCTTTGAATGCCTCACCTCCTTTCTTTAAATGCCCCATCGGCCTGGAAATTAAGGCCGATTTCGTCCAGGTCACAGTGATAAATTGCTTAACCTCTCTCAAGAGAGGAGCAACCAGACTTATCCAGTCTAGTTAGCGTGGAAGGTAGCGCGTCTGCCTTGTAAGCGTTAGGTCGGGGGTTCGATTCTCACCCGGGGCGGATTTTATCCTGAAGGGATAAGGTTTGTTCTCGGAACGGCTGGCTTTCTAATATCCTGTCTTCCTCCTCTCTTCGCTTTCGGGACGATAAGACTTTAGCAGTTACAGTTCCCTCTGTCAAACCTCTTAAAAAAGGCCGATGTCAAAATAGATCAGTTGCGCTTACTTGGGTGATGTTTCAAAGTCATAGAGCAGGGAAAATGAGGACCAACGGAATTTTTCTTTTTCTTCTACGACTTCTAGATACCGAGATAAATCGATTTAAAAAATACCGGTAAATCGTTCACGTTCTCGTGTTCTCGTTCTCGTGTACGATGTACACGTTCTCGTGTACGATGCTTTAAACTGCGTTTGCGTTTATCTGATGAGCTCTGGATTACACTATTCTGACCTTTCACACGGGTAAAATATTCTGCCAAAAAAAGTGATTCCCATGTTTCAATTTCACGATATTTTAAATCTGAATGTTATTGAGAGTTTTTTTTTATACCTATATATTTTTTAAGAGGTTTGACAGAGGGAACTGTAACTGCTATGGTCTTATCGTCTCGAAATCGAAGAGAGAAGGAAGACAGGATAGGAGAAAGCAAGCCGTTCCGAGAACGAACATTATCCCATCAGGATAAAATCCGCCCCGGGCGGGAATCGAACCCGCGGCCTAGCGCCTACAAGGCAGGCGCGCTACTAACCAAGCTAACTAGGCTGGCTAATTTCACGATATTTTAAATCTAATTCTTATTGAGAGTTTTTTTGCAACGGTTAGTACATAACTTGGACTTGACTTTATCATGGGCACTCGTTGTTGAAAGTCCAGAAGAGGGTAGGTACTTGTATTGTCTACCGCGGCTGTTCTACTACCTAACCTCTTCTGGGCTTTTAATACCGCAACGAGTGTCCATGATAAAGAGTAAGTCCTCTTAAGTAAGATCATATTGTGATGAAAAAATAACTTTAAAAGGTCGAAAATTCAATTTTTAATTGCCGTTCTAATGAAAAAGTTCAAAGAGTTGTGACGTCAGATTTCACGACGGCCTAGCGCTTGCAAGGCAGACGCGCTACCAACCAAGCTAACTAGGCTGGCTCGGATTTAAATCGGGCAAACCGTTCGAGAGTTGTTGCAGATTAAAGCGAGCCATGTTTTTGTCTCGCATTTCTTACTGTATTTCTTTTATTCAAGAACTAAGCATGGGGTCTTGTGTAATCTTCACATTATATAAGAAATAAGAATGAATGAATAGAATACCTTATCAAACTGAAAAATTTGCCACATCGGCCAATTTTGTTCCCCGAAAAATTCGGAGGAAGACAACGTCCCCCTAAAAGACTGTTCCCACTTGTCGTTCGAAAAAAAATCGTGTCGAGTCGGAACTCTCTCATCTGAATTACATTGCCTACAAGAACATTTTGTGTCGTTCGGAAAAAAAATCGTGTCGAGTCGGAACTCTCTCATCTAAATTACATTGCCTACAAGAACATTTTGTGTCGTTCGGAAAAAAAATCGTGTCGTGTGTAGTGGGAACTCTCTCATATTGCATTGCCTACAGGACTTCCGGGGAAAATCGGACGAAACTTCGTGTCGTGTGTAGTGGGAACTCTCTCATTTTGCATTGCCTACAGGACTTCCGGGGAAAATCGGACGAAACTCACGACAGATTGGAACGGGCCTTAATTTTTACCTCGTCCTGTTGGTTAGTTTCTGTACTCGGTCTTGTGGTCTACTGTGCAGAACAATGATGCGTTGAGTCCACCCTGTGTGTTATTGGTGTTATTACACTTATTGCCTATTAAACTAGCGGGAATTTCGTTCTACGCCCAATTTTGTTCCCCGAAAAATTCGGAGGAAGACAGCGTCCCCTTAAAGGCCTGTTCCCACTTGTCGTTCGAAAAAAAATCGTGTCGAGTCGGAACTCTCTCATCTAAATTACATTGCCTACTAGAACATTTTGTGCCGTTCGGAAAAAAAATCGTGTCGTGTGTAGTGGGAACTCTCTCATATTGCATTGCCTACAGGACTTCCGGGGAAAATCGGACGAAACTCACGACAGATTGGAACGGGCCTTAATTTTTACCGCGTCCTGTTGGTTAGTTTCTGTACTCGGTCTTGTGGTCTAGTGTGCCGAACAATGATGCGTTGAGTCCACCCTGTGTGTTATTGGTGTTATTACACTTATTGCCTATTAAACTAGCGGGAATTTCGTTCTACGCCGTTTTAGGTAATTTCCGTAATCGGTCTTGTGTGTAGTGTACATTACAATGTGTTGAGTCCACCCTGTGTGTTATTGGTGTTATTACACTTATTGCCTATTAAACTAGCGGGAATTTCGTTCTACGCCACTGAGGTTGAGACTATTCAATTTCTGGTTAGAAAAATAGTAGAAAAAAACCTGTTGATTTGTTTTAAACATTAAAATTTTCATTGGTCAGTAGAAAGTCAAAGTGCTGTCTGCTTTTCACTTTTTTTTTTTTTTGTTCCCCAAGACCTCATGTAGGTTTTAGTGTTTTTTAGTGCGTTAAACCCATTGGAAAAAGTGTTTTGTGAGAAGTGTCTTTGTTCTAAGCTCGGTGTACTTTTTAGGGTCGGGTTTTTTCATACTCTTCTATTATTGAACTGACCTTTGTGAACTGACCTCAAATTTTACTTTCTTAATACCAGAGGTCCTTACATGAGCTCTCTCGTCCAACCACCATTTAGCTGCTTTCACCCAACCATGAAACTTCTTGCACAATTTACTTGATAACTAGAAGTAACATTTAAAGCTTTGGGTAAATAAAATTTCAAATTCAGACTTATATTAATTTTAGGTAAGTAGGTAATTAGGTAATTTAAAACATAACGCCTGTGTAAAGCAAAAGAAAAAAATATAATTTAGTGTTTCCTCATTATTTAAACACGATTCTTGGAATCTCAACCGAAATCTAAAAAAGTAAAAAGAGAGAGAAAAAAAAAAATAATAATAAAATAAAA
>NW_007378287.1:0-613 GCF_000475195.1 Diaphorina citri | reverse complement strand
TAAAAAAAAAAAAAAAAAAACACCCAGGGATGTATTTAAGAGGGACTGAGCCTTCTGTTTCTCCTCAATGTAGTAATATACCTACTAAAAAGTATTGGCTTGTGATTAACTAGGGTCCTGTACGAAGACATTTTTATACAGAATAGATTAGGAACTAAGTATGTACTTTGTAATAAGTTAACAACACAAAAGTTGATAAAACCACATCATTTTGCATTTTCTTCTTTAATTTTAAACCAAGATCCCCTCTATTAGTCTGCCCCTGTTAGGAATTAATCTGGCCCTGGTAAGAATGATAATATCAATAAAATGATTATAGTATTAATGCCACGATGATCATAACTATAATGTGTTTCCAATCGGTGGATTCATTGTTTCTGATATTTGCTCTGCTTTAGAATAGTGTTAAATTCCTCTATCTATTAGACTATAGAGCTCAGGGCAAAATAAAATCTGCTCTAAGCTCTCCCCTCCACTCTGTAACCTGAAAATGTAAAGTGACTAGAAATTAGAAATCTGGCGATTACGTTATCATTTTTATTATCAAGCATTCTTGCCATTCCTTTGACTTGAGACACTCAGGATGTGTGAGTGCTCTCCCTTGTCACACACG
>NW_007378286.1:123943-129427 GCF_000475195.1 Diaphorina citri | reverse complement strand
CCTACGGGAGCGTATGCCGTGACGTCAAAGTTTACGATTTACCGGTATTTTTTTAATCGATTTATCTCGGGATCTAGAGGTCGTAGAAGAGGAAAAGAAAAATTCGGTTGGTCCTCATTTTTCCTGCTCTATGACTTTGAAACATCACCCAAGTAAGCGCAACTGATCTATTAGGAATCTATCCCTTGTATAGGTAGTGGGTATACCTCCATTTATTTTGTATTTGTGCTTTATACCTCCTACACAAACATTCCTGGATCGTAAGGGCCAAATTTAAGAAAGAGAGGAAGAGGACAGAGGGAGAGAAAGAGAAGGAAAACAACCAAAAGAAACGTTGTTTGCATATGAATATGTAAATAAAAGAAAAAATAAGAATACGAAATGAGAAAAATAAATGAAGAAGAAAAGGAAAGAAGAGAGGAAATGGACTATTTTTGAATAAAAATGGCCCCTAAACAAGAGGCCGGAAAAAGCGCGATCTTTGTTGAAAAAGAAGAAAAGAGATAGAAGTGAAAGAAAGCAAAGGAACAAAGAAGACAGAGAGTAGCCATTGTATATTTACTCCTCCTCCTTCTCCTCTCCTCTTTTATTCCTCTTCTCCTCCTTCTTCTTCATTTAATCCTTTTCTTCTTAGAAATTAAATTTCTGCAAAACAATCTATTTTCCATCAGAATTCTTCTTAATTTGGTCTTCTTTTTCTCTTCCTCCTCCCTCTTCTTTTTCTTTCAATTTATTCAATACTAGAGAAAAAAAAATCTTAGTTAGAAACAAGAAGAAACAACAGAAGACACAGAAAACACGAGAGGACAATACGGAGAATAATGAAAACAAGAGAAGAAAGAGAAATAAAGAACAAGAGAGAAAACGAAGAGAATAATAAAGAAAAATTCGAGGAAAAAGAATGAGAAGGAATAGAAAAAGGAAAAAAAGTTTTGTGTTTTTAATTTGTCCTTATTCTCTATTCTATTTTTTGAAAGAAAAAAAAAAGGAAAAAAAATTTTGTGTTTTTTATTTGTCCTTTTTTTCTTTTTTTTTTTTTTTTTTTTTTTTTTTTTTTTTTTTAATACAGGATGTCCTAAAATGAGGTAGCCAATTCCTGAAGAGGATGATGTTATTTACAACACCAAAGATAAAATGGAGAATATAGCCAGCCTACTTAGCTTGGAAAGTGGCCCGTCTGCCTTGTAAGCGCTAAGACGCGGGTTCAATTTTCGCCTGGGGCGAGCTTTATCCTCAACGACCTAAACGGATAAGTTTCGTTCTTGGAACGGCTGGTTTTCTCCTATCCTGTCCTCCTTTTTTCTTCAACTTGGGTACTACAAGACCTTGTTTGTTAACGTTTCCTCCATCAAACCTTAACAAAAAGTCTAGGTAACTACATGTTTATTTTTTGCTATGTCTCTTTCTTTGGGATACCCAGTTGTGTCTCTTGAATTTCGTCTATTATGTATTTTGTCAATAGTTCATTAAAGCTCTTAGCTTTCTTATGTCTTGGCTTGTTCTCTTTGTTTGTTCCACTTTCTTCTCTTATTACTCTTTGTTTAGTTTCCTCTTGTTCTTAGAACGTTTCTATGTATTTATTCATGGACTGTATTCTATCTATTCTCTTTTATATACTTTTGGCTGTATTTAATCGAAGAGAGAAGGAAGACAGGATAGGAGAAAGCCAGCCGTTCCGAGAACGAACATTATTCCATCAGGATAAAATCCACCCCCGGGCGGGAATCGAACCCGCGGCCTAGCGCTTACAAGGCAGACGCACTATACCTACTTGTTTCTTTTTTGCTATGAGACATTTCTTAGGGATACCCGGTTTTGTCTCTTGAATTTCGTCTATTATGTATTTTGTCAATAGTTCATTAAAGCTCTTAGCTTTCTTATGTCTTGGCTTGTTCTCTTTGTTTGTTCCACTTTCTTCTCTTATTACTCTTTGTTTAGTTTCCTCTTGTTCTTAGAACGTTTCTATGTATTTATGGACTGTATTTTATAGCTTTTATACGTATAGTTTTCGCTGTATTTATTTTTCTATGAGTAGTTTTTTGTTGGACGGATTAGTTACTTCGTTTTTGTTGGATGGTTACTTGTTAGTTACTTCCTTGTTGAGTCACTGTGATGATAAAACCATGGATGTTTGGTCACATGAGAGGCAAAAGCGATGTAAAATTTGCTGTAAAATAAAATAAAACTGACAAAAAATAAATAAATAAGATATGTAAAAAGAAAGTTACTTTTTTTAGACAACTCAAAGGATTTTAAAATTGTATTTCTTGGTAGGTATTTGAGTTTTCCATTTTGTTGAAGCAAAAGTTTCGTGTGCTTGAGTATATTTTTAGGTAGGAAGGTAGGTAGGTTTTAATGTTTATTTATTTTCTTACGCGAATTATCTATGCTCACGCGCGCTCTGGGTTGAGAAATTACTTCAAAACAAATAAACAAACATACCTATACAGCAAACAGTTGTTTGCTCTCAAAAAAAAAAAAAAAAAAAAAAAAAAAGGCACCCAGGAATTTAAATTTGGGGGGGGAAAAAAAATTCAAAAAAGGGGACGAAAAAAGAAATAAGGGAAGAAATGAGAAAGTAAGAAGGGGAAGAAAGGGAGAGAGAAGTATGAGGGAAAGAATATGCGGTATGGAATAAAAAAAGATGAATGATGAAGAGAAGAAGAAGAAGAAGAAGAAGAAGAAGAAGAAGAAGAAGAAGAAGAAGAAGAAGAAGAAGAAGAAGAAGAAAAGAGTGTTTCCACCGTAAATTTTCCCATTTCATTTCTCCTTCTTTCTTTCAAGAAAAGTGACATAAGTGAAAGAAAGAGAGATAGAAAGAAAGAGAGGGAGAGAGAGGGGGGGGGAGACATTTAGAACATATTGATGAAGTGAGAGGGATATCAGGCCAGAAACAGCGGTGAGATGGGTAAGGTTTCTTTAGTTTTAAATTTTATTCGTTTTTTTAAGAAGAAGAAAAAGAAAAGAAGAAGAAAAATCATTCAAGTACCTCAGATCAATTAATTAAACCAGTAAAAGTGGTTTAATGTTAGTCAAATAGTCACAAACGTAAACAATTTGTTCAATACAAACAACAGAATCTCTTCTCAACTTTATATTATTTTTTTATTTTTTATCCCGAAAATCCGCCCCACTGTGCTCCGCCTGAAAACACCCCTTAATGTTTCCTTATCCCGAACCGAATTTACAGAGAGAGAGATAGAACACCAATAGTCCTACCATCAGACCACTCTGTATAAACGGAACAACAATCATAAATATTCTCTTATTTAGCTCCCTCTCTCTCTCTCTCTCTCTCTCTTCCATACATTTTACTTTTCTATAGCGGCATGCATTCTAGTTCTCTCTTTCTCTTCTTTGAAATTTCATTATGCTAATCGTAGTTTATTCATTGAGGGAGAGAAACAGAGAATAAAAAGAGAGAAAGAGCGCGGAGCTAGTAAAAGGAAAACCAAAAAATGGATTTTTTTTTTTTTTTTTTACGACAATATGGGGAAAAAATAAATGACTAACGCAATTCACACACATCTTGCTTACAAAATTAGTTTCTTCTTCTTCTTCTTCTTCTGCTTCCTTCCTTCTTCTTCTTCTTCTTCCTTCCTTCCTTCCTTCTTCTTCTTCTTCTTCTTCTTCTTTATTATATTATTTTCATATACATATTTTCTTCCCTTTGTCTCAGGGGACAAATTATATTACGATGGGTTTTTTTATCATGGCTGTCGAAATTTCCTTATGTGTGTGAAGAGAATCATTTTATTTATTTATTTTCTCCTCTTTCTTTTTCTTTTCCTTCTATATTCTTCTTTTTTATTCAAATTTTATCTTCTCCTTCCTCCTCCTCCTCCTCCTCCTCCTCCTCTTCATCCTTCTTGTTCTACATCGTCTTCACGTTCTTCTGTTTCTCGCTTCTTCTTTTTCTTCTCCTTATCCTCTTTATTCTTGTTCTCCTTCTTATTTTTCCTCAGTCTTATTCTTCTTCTCCACCTCCTTTTCCTCCTCCTCCTCCTCCTTCTTCTTCTTCCTCCTCTCCTTTTTATTTTTCTTCTCTTTTTTTCCTCCTCCTCCTTCTTCTTCTCCTTTTTCTTTTTCTTCTCCTCATCTTCTTCTCCTACTTCTTCCCTTCTTCCTATTCTTCCTCTGCTTCGATGTGAAACAAAAATAATGTTATTACTTATTACACTTATCTACATTGAAGGAAAATACGTGTGTAACATCACAATCATTATACCAAACATAATGAAAACGAATTATGTAATAAAACATAATAACATTGAGTTATGTAAAACTCATTTTCTCATTTTCAGTTTCTTCCATTTTATGTGGTCTCCCTGACGATGTCACAAAATAGCCTTCTGTACTTCGTATCTCTAACACATGAGTCGTGGTCTTAACTCTAAATCTACCTATCTTGTTCTTCTCCTTCTTTACCTTCTCCTCCTTCTTCTTCTTCTGCTTCTCCTCTTCCTTTTTCCTTTATCTCTTCACCTCGTATCTCTAACACATGAGTAGTGGTCTTTACTGTAAATCTATGTATATCTCTCTCCTCCCCTTTTTTCTGATTCTCTTTAACTTCTTTCTTCTTCTACTCTTCTTCTTCTTCCCTCTTTTCTTTTCTTCTTTATCTCCTATATCTGCCACACGTGTCGCAGTCTTATCCCTCAAAATATACATATCAGACGCTCTCTCTCTCTCTCTCTCTCTCTCTTCTCTTTTTCTCCCTCCTCTTTATTTTAACATTTTAGTTCCTAAATTTCTTTCTTTATTTCCTGATCGAATTTCTAAGAATAACAAAAATTCCTTAAGGAGGAACAAAAGAAAAAACTTGAACTTTTCTCGCTATGCCCAACAACAACAACAACAACAACAACAACAACAACAACAACAACAACAACAACAACAACAACAACAACAACAACAACTGGGAGAAGAGGGAGAATAAGAAGAAGAACCAAAAGAGAAGAAGGAGGAGGAGGAGGAGAAAGAAGGGAATGATGATGGAGATGAAAAACGATTTGAAGTGAAAAGTGAAGATATGAGAACAAATCTTGAAGCAAGTCAAAACAGAAGAAAAGAAGAAAACTCGAGAACAACAACAATGAAAATCTTGACAACATGAACGATAAACTCGGGGACGCCAAACACAATGTAAGAAGAATGAACGAACAAATGGAAAGAAAAACTGAAGAAAATCTTGCCGTGCAGATGGTTCCGGGTTCGATTCCGTGATATGTCTCAGAGTTGTGGAAGGATTGAGAGGCCTCTTGGACGCACAGAATATTACACAGAAATATAAAGCAATATTACCTATGTACCTATTCCTAAAACCCCTAAAAAAAAAAAAAAAAAAAAAAAAAAAAAAAATAGGTACAAAAACTACCTATAAAGTTTTTGGGCCAATATTGATCGAGCGGTGCGCGAGTTATTCACTATTGAACGTCAGGCAGTCGACATTGTTTTTGGCTTGTATCTCTGGAATGGTTTGTC
>NW_007378286.1:108943-121443 GCF_000475195.1 Diaphorina citri | reverse complement strand
AGGATAAAAATAATGAAAAGTTGAGCCTTAAAAAGACATTGAAATCCGGAAATGTAACAGAAGAATCTTCTTACAATTCTCCTTAGCGGTTATTACAATAAAATTGTTTTTACAGTGCAAAAAACAAGATGGCGACGGTAGAAACGAAGAGGGTACCATGCATGTCGTCAGGTATATGCGATGTTTCAGATTAGTACATCAAACTTCATCTCGTTCTAGGAACGGGGAAACTTTGTTTTTTTCCCCTGAGGTAGACGTGGAATTAACAAGACAGGAAAAAGAAACTTGTTCTCGAGATGGTTGCGATTAAAACAGACTTTATCATACATAGATGTAGAGTGTTCTATTTTAGGTTCCTAGAACCAAATTATGAAAGAAGCCAGCCTAGTTGGCTTGGTTGGGAGTTGGTAAAGCGTCTGCCTTGCAAGCGGTAGGCCGCGGGTTCGATTCCCGCTCGGAGCGGATTTTATCCTGATGGAATAATGTTTGTTCTCGGAACGGCTGGCTTTTTCCTATCCCGTCTTCCTTCTCTCTTCGATTTCAGGACGATGGGCCCTTAGCAGTTAACAGTTCCCTCTGTCAAACCTCTTTAAAAAAATCTGAAAGAGGATTTTGATAAATGCATAAAAACAATGCAGTAAGATTGGAGAGATTGCATACTTTTTTATTGTCCTAGGCGCTACGGACAGTAGGTCGGTCGCGCCGAAATTTCATACTTGCGTGTAATACAGGTGTTTTTGTTTTTTTTTTTTTTTTTTTTTTTTTGCGAACAACGCCAGCCTTTTTAGCTTGGAGGGTTATCTGCCTTGTAAGCGCTAGGTTGTGGGTTCGATTCCCGCCCGGGGCGGATTTTATCCTAAACGGAGAGGGTTCGTTTTTGGAACTGCTGGCTTTCTCTTACCCTGTCTTCCTTGTTCGTGTTCGGAACGATAAGACCTCAACAGTTACAGTTCAGTTCCCTCTTTCCCTCTATCGAACCTCATGAAAAAATAATAAAACTAATAAAAATAGAAGAAAAACTGAAAACTCGTTCCGTTCGTTCAACCAGCCTGTCTGCCTGAAATCCCATAATATCCGAATAGGGTACCAACTAAGAATTTTATTCCTGTCTTTATAGCCAATAGGAAGTAAGTATTCGGCGGAAGGTATATATGTATATATCTAATTTTATCATTTTCTGAAGAATAAATATTTTAAGGCCCTCGTTTCCATTTTTCTTTCAGTTTATGACGATTTTTTCAAGGAGTTCAAGTCATAAAGTCCCGTTTACAACACAGGCGATTTATCATTTTTGAATGCTAAAGAATAAGAATGACTACTTTTTTTGGTGAAAAATTATAAAACAAAATCTAATATTTTAAGCTTTTTACGAGCCCAAGCGAATCGACTAGGGAAGCTTACTACCTACATAGCTTAGAAAGTTAGAAGTCAAAGATTGGATTGCAAGTTTTGGAGGGCTCAAAAATGAATGTGCAAAAAAGAAACGTTCGAAAGGCGAAGTGCAATTTTTTTCCCCTGATGCAAAAATGCAAGATGCAAGTGAATATTTAGATTTTTTTCTAATGGAAACTTTTAGTTATATCATTTATGTATGTATCTAAGTTATAATTTTCTAAGGTCTAAAATATCTCGAAAGCAAAATTTCAAAAGAGAATTCTCTCATTTTTCTGGGAGCTTCCGATTTTTAGGAATCATAAAAAAAAGCTCCATAACATGCCCATTAGAGAGATGAAACTTCTCTCTCTCTCTCTCTCTCTCTCTCTCTCTCTCTCTCTCTCTCTCTCTCTCTCTCTCTCTCTCTCTCTCTATCTCCCTCTTTCGCTCGTTCTCTTTCCTCCTCTCTCTTTATCTCTCTCTCTCTTTCCCTCAATATCTTTCTCTTTCTCTCTCCTTCTCTCTCTTTATCTTTCCTCCTTTCTCTCTCTCTCTCTCTCTCCCTTTCTCCCTATTCCATGAAATGTACCCTAGTTTAAGACCGAGGAGAGCGAGGGAGAGGGAAGTAAAAAAACTTAAAAAAAAAAAAAATATTTGAATGCAGATTTTCTGTATTTAGTTTTTTTTTTTTTTTTTTTTTTTTTTAGGAGAAAAAAGAAAAACCTAATGACGTGGAAATATTGCTCTGCATTTTTCAATGAGAGAGAGAGAGAGGTATAATAAAAAAGCGTCAAGTTTTTTAAAGTAATTTTCAAAGTCTTTCTCTCTCTCTCTCTCTCTCTCTCTCTCTCTCTCTCTCTCTCTCTCTCTCTCTCTCTCTCTCCTCTCTCTCTCTCTCTCTCTTTCTCACCCATTTTCTTTTTTTCTCGCCTTTTAAAGGAGAAAGGTTAAAGTTATTATTATTATTATTATTATTATTATTATTATTATGGTATTATATTTATTATATTATATTATTATTATTATTTCATCAATAAAACTGTCCAATTGATTTAAAAATGTCAACAATGAAGGCTTTTTCAGAGATGGCCTTGGAAAGTTTTCTGGGGAATGTCTTGGGAAAAAAAGATTTTTTCCTAGAAGTTTGATGATGAGGGAACACTGCTAAGCGTCTTATGCGTCCCGAAAAGGAAGAGCGAAGGAAGACAGGATAGGAAGAAAGCCGCAGCCGTCCCGAGAACTTTAACGGTTTTAGGGTAAATTTCGCCTCGGGCTGGAAAATCGAACCCGCGGCGACCTAGAAAAAGAAGCACCAAGAAGAGGAGGGTCGAGGTGGCAAGAAAAGAGAGGAAGAGGAGATCGCCGAGGAGAAAAAGAAGATAAGTGAAAGAAGAAGGAAGAAAAGAAGGGGAGGAAGCGAGAAATGAAAGGTGGAAAAAAGAAGAAACAAATGAAGAAGCAGCATTTTTTTTTTTTTTTTTTAATATGGAATTTTTCTCGTATTATTTTTTCCTTCATAACCTTTCATATTCCCGATATAGCGCTACCCAAATACCTATCTACCCAACACTTACCCCTACCCTACCCTACATACTCATGTAATATTAGAACAAATTATTAGGAACAATATCATGAAGGGCTATAGATGGATTATATTACGAAACCCTAAATTATAAAGTTACTCGAAAAATTTTCCACATGCTAAACTCCGAAAGTAGGTACTGTACAATAATTTACGGGTAACCAAAAATACCAACGCCACAGAAAAAAACCTTTCTACAGTGTCAATAGGTAAGTACTTAGGTGATTTCCCCCTCCCTTTTTTGTATCTTTGTATAACGTACCTATTGCGGGGGAAACCGCGTAAGAGGGTGGGACTCACAGGACATCCCGAAGTTCAGCGATTTATTATCATATTATCTATTTTATTAATTATTATTATTATTATATTATTAATTATTATTATTATTATTATTATTATTATTATTATTATTATTATTATTATTATTATTATTATTATTATTTATTTTTTTATCATTATTCTCTTCAGGATGTCTTGGGAAGAGGGCGAGAGAGGAAAAAAAAAGGTCACTTGGGTCAGAAGAAGAACAGGGTTGGATTAATCCCATTGAAACACCCTGTAGCCTGTAGGTATATGGTGAAATAACGATAAGGCATAGGACCACCCTGTATACTTGAAATAATAATGATAAGACACACATAAGGTAAACATTGATATTGTTTGTCTTGCACCCGAAAAAAAGGGAGAAAAAATTTCTCGTTCTACCTAACCCCCTCGCATACATTTCAACTTCCCATTTTGCGCTCTACCTAACCTTCTTTCGTCTCCACTTATGATACTTTTGGTTCTGTTTATCTTCCTCCTCTTCTTCCTTGTTCCTCTTCCATTTCCTTCTGTTCTTCAACTTCAAACACACCCTTCTCTTCCTTTTTCTTCTTCTTCTTTCGTCTTCTTCTTCTCCTTCTTTTCCTCTCCTTCCGGAACTTAATATTACCTTATCTGAAGCGTACCATATCTTCCTCCTTCCTCCCTTTTCTTCTTCTTCTTCCTCTTCTTCATTTTCTCTTCACCATTTTCTCTTTCTTCTCGTCCTCATTTTAAATATCCTCCACCTACCTTTTCTTTCCTTTTACCACTCTCTTTCTCATTTCCACTCCATTCTTCTTTCTTCTTCTTCTTCTTCTTCTTCTTCTTCTTCTCATTCTTCTTCTTCTCCTTCCCAATATTCCCTCCTCAATATTCTTTCATGTGAGTGTGTACCTACTCCTCTTCCTCCTTCTCCTTCTCCTCCTCATTCTCCTCTTTTCTTAATCTTCTCATGTGTGAGTACACTTTCTACTTTTTTTTCCGTTCCAGTTTTAAGCACTAAGTCAACAACAGGAAAGATCATGGAAAAAGGAGGAGGAGAGAAGAGGATAAAGAGGAGGAAGAGGGGGAGGAGAAAAGAGGAAGAGAAAGTAGAAGGGAGAAAAGGAGGAGACAGTGAAAGTCGAGGAAGAAGGTGGAATAGAAGGAAGAAGAGAAAGAAGAAGTGGAAGAAGAGGATAAGGGAAGAGGAAGGCGAAGAAAAAGAGGAGTAGGAGGAGGAGTAGAAGGTGGAGAAAAAAGAGGAAGAGGAGGAGAAAGAGGAAGAGAAAGAGAAGATCTTCTTGCACAACGGTACTTAAAATATTTCCACCAAATAAACGTTGAACTACGTGCTTCAAAAACCATACGTGGTCTTAACTCTAAATCTACCTATGTTGTTCTTCTCTTCCTTCTTCCCCTCCTCCTCTTCTTCTTTTTCTTACTTCTTTTCTCCTTCTCCTCCTCTCTTCCTTCTGTACTTCGTATCTCTAACACATGAGTCGTGGTCTTAACTCTAAATCTACCTATCTTGTTCTTCTCCTTCTTTACCTTCTCCTTCTTCTTCTTCTTCTTCTTCTTTTTCTTACCTCTTTTCTCTTTCAGCTTTCTAGGTGTTGTGGTTCTAGAGATAGAGCGATCAGTGTGTGAACTGTGAATGGATCTCGTTCTTATAATATAAGATACATTTTGTTACCATCTGTAAATAAAGTTTGATCCAATCGTGTAATAATAATAATAAGACCTGTGTATTTACATCAATCTATCAAACCTCTTAATAAAGTAAGAATAAAAGAAAATTAAAGGGGATTTAGCTAGAAAATGCAAGATCGTCGATTTAAAACTGGGAACTCGCTTCGTTCGGCAAAATTTGATGCTACAGACCCACAGCATGTACGGGCGTTTACTCCCCTGTGTGGATCCTCTTTTTTTTCTTTCTCCTCTCCTCCTTCTCCTCTTTTCTTCTGAGTTTTCATCAGGAATCTCTCTTTCCCCTTCTCTTTCTCCTCCTCTCCTTTCTTCTATGCCATGTGCAAGACAACTTTAATCAAAAGCTATAAGCGCGGTGTGGAATTCAAGAATTTAAATGAAGTTTTTCGTTTCGTCAAAAAATAACTAAAAAGAGTAGGGGAAAGAAGCAACAGAATACAGAAGAAGGAGGAGGAGGGGAAGAAAAAGAAAAATGAGGTGAAATAGAAGAGCGAGGAGAACGAGAAGGAGAGGGGAGGAGGAGGAAAAGAAGAAGAAGGAGGAGGAGGAAGTGGAAGAAAAGATATACTGTAGTAGGTACAACATAGAAGAGACAAAATTGTAGAGCTACTAATGGTCGTGAGAGATTTAATGTCGAGTTCCTTGCAGTGAGAAATTTTCGTGTTCCTTGCAGTCTTGGGAAAAAAGATTTTTTTTCTAGAAGTTTGATAGAAGAACTGCCAAGATCTTATCGTCCCGAAAAGGAAGAGCGAAGGAAGACAGGATAGGAGAAAGCCAGCCGTCCCGAGAACTTTAACGGTTTAGGGTAAATTTCGCCTCGGGCTGGAATCGAACCCGCGACCTAGAAAAAAGAAGACCAAGAAGAGGAGGTCGAGGTGGAAGAAAAGGGGAAGAGGAGATCGCCGAGGAGAAAAAGAAGATAAGTGAAAGAAGAAGGAAGAAAAGAAGGGGAGGAAGCGAGAAATGAAGGTGAAAAAAGAAGAAACAAATGAAGAAGCAGCATTTTTTTTTTTTTTTTTTAGGAATTTTTTTCGTTTTTTTTTTTTCTTTAAAAACCTCATATTTNNTTTTTTTTTTTTTTTTTTTAATATAGGAATTTTTCTCGTATTATTTTTTCCTTCATAAACCTCATATTCCCGATATTACCTACCCAAATACCTATCTACCCCACCTACCCTACCTACCTACATATCCATGTAATATTAGAACAAATATCATAAGAGCTATACGAGGATAATACGAAACCCTAAAATATAAAGTTACTCGAAAAATTTCCACATGCTAAATCCAAAGTAGGTATGTAAATATTTAGGGTAACCAAAAATACCAACGCCACAGAAAAAACCTTTCTACAGTGTCAATAGGTAAGTACTTAGGTGATTCCCCCCCCCTTTTTTTGTATACCTACCTAACAACTTTAATCAAAAGCTATAAGCGCGGTGTGGAATTCAAGAATTTAAATGAAGTTTTTCGTTTCGTCAAAAAATAACTAAAAAGAGGAGTGGAAAGGAGCAACAGAATACATAAGAAGGAGGAGGAGGGGAAGAAAAAGAAAAATGAGGTGAAATAGAAGAGCGAGGAGAACGAGAAGGAAAGGGAAGAAGGAGGAAAAGAAGAAGAAGAAGAAGGGGGAGGAGGAAGTGGAAGAAACAAAGAAAAGATATACTGTAGTAGGTACAACATACATAGAAGAGACAAAATTGTAGAGCTACTAATGGAACATACAAACCGAAAGAGAGAGAGAGAGAGAGAGAAAAGAGCAATAACGAGAAAAAGAGAGAGGAAAGGAGAGAAAAAGAGGAACGAAATTAAAACAGCAGCCAACATAAAGAAGAACCAAACAAAAGGAGAAATAAAAGCGAAAGAGAGAGAGAGAGAGAGAGAGAAGGGGGAGAGAAAGAGAGAGGAAACGAGCGAATTTATCAAGGAGACAGAAAAGGATTACAAAAGTAGCAACAAAAACACGGAACAAAACGGTAAGAGAGAGAGAGGGTTAGAGAGAGAGGAGGGGAGGGAGAGAGAGAGGGTTAGAAAAAAACACAAAAAATAAGGAAAAACAAAGAAAGAAATCACGAGAGAAAAAAAATAATAATTTTTTAATGTCGAAAATATTTCTCATATTAAAAGTTGGAAACTTATAAACAAAGAGAGAGAGAGAGAGAGAGAGAAAGAGCAAATACGACACAAAAAGTTGAGAAAACAAACAAACATACACACATAACAGAAAAAAAAAACACACACACATACCCTCACAGAACAACTGTTTACTGCCATATTACATGATGTCATAAGATGGATGGTGAAGAGAGTCAAAAACAGAAAGAAGGAGATGGAGGAAGAGGAAGAAGAGTAAGGGAGAATGTAGGAAATTTTTGACAGAAAGGAAGAAGAAGAAGAAAACACAAGAGAAGAAGGAGGAAAGATGGAACATGAAGGGCTGCCAAAACGGAATGAAGGAGTTAGGAAGAATAATGGAGGAAGAGAAGGTAGAAGAAGAGCTAGGAAGAATAAATGAGGAAGAAGCCGAGTAAACGGTGGGAGAGAAGTTTTTGAAAGAAAGGAAGAAGAAGAAAACATACAAGAAGGAGAAAGAAGAAGATGAATCGAGGGCGAAAAGAGTTGAGAGACATGGAGGCAAGTGTGAGAGAAACGAAAATATTAGTAGAAAAGACGCAGGGGGAAGACGGGGAAACAAAAGTTGAAATACACAAGGAGGAAGAAGAAGAAGAAGAAGAACAACAACAACAACAACAACAACAACAACAACTAGGAGAAGAGGGAGAATAAGAAGAAGAAGAAGAAGAAGAAGAAGAACCAAAAGAGAAGAAGGAGGAGGAGAAAGAAGGGAATGATGATGGAGATGAAAAACGATTTGAAGTGAAAAGTGAAGATATGAGAACAAATCTTGAAGCAAGTCAAAACAGAAGAAAAGAAGAAAACTCGAGAACAACAACAATGAAAATCTTGACAACATGAACGATAAACTCGGGGACGCCAAACACAATGTAAGAAGAATGAACGAACAAATGGAAAGAAAAACTGAAGAAAATCTTGCCGTGCAGATGGTTCCGGGTTCGATTCCGTGATATGTCTCAGAGTTGTGGAAGGATTGAGAGGCCTCTCTGGACGCCACAGAATATTACACAGAAATATAAAGCAATATTACCTATGTACCTATTCACAAACCCTAAAAAAAAAAAAAAAAAAAAAAAAAAAAAAAAAATAGGTACAAAAACTACCTATAAAGTTTTTGGGCCAATATTGATCGAGCGGTGCGCGAGTTATTCACTATTGAACGTCAGGCAGTCGACATTGTTTTTGGCTTGTATCTCTGGAATGGTTTGTCGGATCTCAAAGAAATTGAATAATTATGAATATGTAAAACAATATTCTACAATCTGCATAATACGAGCACCTATTTACTAGATCTAGATACTATCTAGAACACATATGGTTATTAGGTAGTTTTTTGAGCTATGCTCTCGCAAAACCTAGACTACTTTTAGAAAGACCAGAAGGAAAATGATGAAAAACCCTCCATTTGAAAGAGAAATATACACAAATTGAGAAAATCCTTCTGAAAACATTCAGATAAAAAAATACACATCAACATCATGTTAAAAGCAACTATAGCTGGCAGAAGAAATGAAGAAAAATGAGGAAAACCCTTCTTACAGATAAATACACACACGTTGAAAATTTTAAGATGAAACATTTTAATTCCAAAAGTTTTTAAATTACAAAAGTGTTCTCAGACGTCATACGCTGGATTGTAGAAGTAACATTACCCGGACCTCTTCAGTATAGTCTGGAAATAAATGGTAAATGAAAATAAAATAAATATGTGATATATGTATAGATTGAAAAACGGATAAATCGGTTAGTAGGAAGTAAAACAGGGATATAGACCTGTAGTTACATCCTTCTATCAAAGCTTTTAAACAAGAAAGAAATAAAATAGTATTATGCAGAATATACCCCGTATGTACTGCGAGAATGAGACTGAAAAGTCCCTTTACTTCCGCAGTAGACGCATCTTATACCGTCCGTACAATGGACAATCGTCTTTCATAGGAAAGATGCAACTGGTATGAAAGGATAAACTGTAGGCATCCCAACCAATATGTTAAGATCCCAACCAACAACCAATCCCAAAAGAGTTAAAGACATAACAGAAATTGATAAAAATAGCGAAGAGTGCGAAGACTGCAAGGAAAGAGAGCAAACTAATCAAAGAATGATGGACTGTCAAAGTTAGATCATTAAGGCAAGAAACTTCCGAGGGAGCACCTTTAGAGCGTTTATAAATAATGAGTTTAGAAAAAGAAGAAAAAAAGGAAAAGAAGAAGAAGAAGAGGAAGAGGAAGAAGAAGAAGACAAAGAAGAGGAAGAAGAAGAAGACAAAGAAGAGGAAGAAGAAGAAGAAAAGGAAGAAGAAGGAGGAGAAGAAGAGGAAGAGGAAGAAGAAGAAGAAGAAGAGGAAGGAGGAGGAGAAGAAGAAGACGAAGAAGAGGAAGAAGAAGACGAAGAAGAAGACGAAGAAGAGGAAGAAGAAGACGAAGAAGAGGAAGAAGAAGAGGAAGAGGAAGAAGAAGACGACGAAGAAGAGGAAGAGGAAGGAGAAAAAGAAGAAAACGAAGAGGAAGAAGAAGAAGAGAAAGAGGAAGAAGAAGAAGACGAAGAAGAGGAAGAGGAAGAAGAAGAAGAAGAAGGAGGAGGAGGAGGAGGAGATTAATGGGGTTTAGGATAAAAATAATGAAAAGTTGAGCCTTAAAAACACATTGAAATCCGGAAATGTAACAGAAGAATCTTCTTACAATAAAATTCTCCTTAGCGGTTATTACAATATTGTTTTTACAGTGCAAAAAACAAGATGGCGACGGTAGAAACGAAGAGGGCACCATGCATGTCGTCAGGTATATGCGATGTTTCAGATTAGTACATCAAACTTCATCTCGTTCTAGGAACGGGGAAACTTTGTCGGCTGGCTTTCTCCTATCCTGTCTTCCTTCTCTCTTCGATTTCGGGACGATAAGACCATAGCAGTTACAGTTCCCTCTGTCAGACCTTAAAAAAAAAAAAAAATAAAAAAAAATACCGATATCAAAATGAACACAATACAGTAGGATAATTACCACCTAATAAATAATTGCTTCTAAGAGGTAGCGGGTTTTCGAATTCCGGCTTTTCTCCTATAAACACATGTAATAATTTGTTTTTGGGGCTTTCTTTTGGGACGATAAGACTCTCTCTCTTTCTTCTCTACTATTCCCCTTTTCTTTCCCCTACTCTTGTCAGACCCTCCCTCCTCTCTTTTTCAACAAATTCCTCTTTATTACTTCCTTTTTTTTTCCATTTCCCCCTGTTTTCCCCCCTTTCTTTCCACCCTTTGTTTTTGTATATAATTTCATGATAACACTATTCTGTACATCAAGGGTGGGGTGGTAGAGAATGCCATATAGGCATTAACCCCACCCTTGATCAAACTTTATTTTGTATTTATATAGGTAGACGTGGAATTAACAAGACAGGAAAAAGAAACTTGTTCTCGAGATGGTTGCGATTAAAACAGACTTTATCATACATAGATGTATAGTGTTCTATTTTAGGTTCCTAGAACCAAATTATGAATGAGGCCAGCCGAGTTGGCTTGGTTGTTGGTTGGTAGTTGGTAGAGCGTGAGCGTCTGCCTTGTAAGCGGTAGGCCGTGCGTTCGATTCCCGCTCGAGGCGGATTTTATCCTGATGGAATAATGTTTGTTCTCGGAACGGCTGGCTTTCTCCTATCCCGTCTCCCTTCTCTCTTCGATTTCAGGACGATGGGCCCTTAGCAGTTAACAGTTCCCTCTGTCAAACCTCTTTGAAAAAATCTGAAAGAGAATTTTGATATAGAGGTATATGCATAAAAACAAAATTTGTAGTAAGATTGAAGAAATTACATACTTGTTTTATTTTCCTGGGCCCTACGGACAATAGGTCGGTCGCGCCGAAATTTCATACTTGCGTGTAATATGTATGTATGAAAAACTAGAAATAACAGTTTGTCGCATTTACAATTTAAAATAAAAAATCTGGTGTGAACATCACACGACTTTCTATTACATTTGCGGAATACGTATTTGAAAAAAAAAAAATAAAAAATTATAAAAAAAAAATGAAAATTTGTCTAAGTCCCGAGCATGAGCCGCCTACGGCGGCCAATTTTCGACCAAAAATTTCCTATCTTAAAATACTCCCCGTGTGATAAGGAATCATATAAAGTATGAAAAAAATTTTTTTTTTTTGAAATTTTTTCTAAGTCCGAAGTTTGAAGCAACATTGACTTTGGTTGATATTTGGATGAGTGACTGTCCGATTTTTACCAAATTGTTACAGTCGCGTCTTTGGACCATACCGGGATAGCATACCAAATTTCATTTCTGTACGTCAAACCGTTCTTGAGATATTTTGTTCACAACCTTTTCAACATTTTCCACGAAATGAGGGTTAAGTAACAATTACTTTGGTTAATATCTGGATGGGTGATTATCCGATTTTTGCCAAATTGTTACAGTCGCGTCCTTGGACCATACCGGGATAGCATACCACATTTCATCGCTCTAGGACAAACCGTTCTTGAGATATTTTGTATACCACCTTTTCCCATTTAAACCTGTAGTACATACATACGTACATCCGTACATACGATATTTTGTTCACAACTTTCTACTTTTTCCCATTTAAACCTGTAGTACGTACGTACGTACGTTCGTACGTACGTACGTTACGTACGTACGTACGTTACGTACAGACCATGGGCTAAAAATCACTTTTTTGACATCAGGGGATCCCAAAACGGATATTTCCAACCATTTCCCGATTTTGAAAATTTGGACCGATTGCAATACTTTCATTACTAGTATAGCTCCGCTTACTGTAGTAATAGAAAATAAAAATATGCCTGTTTTGTTTTTATTTCCTTTATTTTGACCCTTCTATCTTCTTCCCTTTTCCGTCCCTTAGCTTTTTTCCTGACTCCACTCCTTTTATTTCTGTCACCTCCCTCTTTCATTCAGTCTTCTCTTCTACTACAGCTCATAAAAAGTTGAATTTGAGAGATTTTTTTCTGAAAACTATCAATTTTATGACGCTGGTTCTGGTTCTTTTTATTAGTGGCGGGAAAATAGCAGAGAATAAAAAGTAAAAAATCAGTGATAAACTTCCAATTTCTAAAAAAGCTAGGATATTTTGAGCTATGATGATGTATAAGAAATATCTACAAAATGACTCATCAATCCTTCAATGACTTAGATGCATGGGTGTATCTTTTCATTTACAGGGTGTCTAAAAAAGACGGATTTAGAACTTAAAATTAGTTAAATAAAAATAGAAAGTAAGAAGCAATTTCACTTTTTCCAACTAGAGCTCAGAGCTGCATTAATACTCGTAATAGAAGCAACTTAACAACTTTGCACTTTCCATCTCTCCATTTTTGATGCCAAAGTAATAAAGTTTTTTTTTCTTCTTCTTCTTCTTCTTCTTCTTCTTCTTCTTCTTCTTCTTCTTCTTCT
>NW_007378286.1:99149-107520 GCF_000475195.1 Diaphorina citri | reverse complement strand
TTTTTAAAAATTTTTAAAATTTTTTTTTTTTTTTTTTTTTTTTTTTATTCGCGAGGGAGAGAAAAAGAGAGAGAGAGACAGACCGAATTTTGTCACTTATAGTCGGGTTTTCACGGGAAATGTCAAAAATAATGACAGAATGACATCCATCAGACGCATGCAAAATGGAATCAGGGCCGGCTTACCTCACACTTCGGGTACTGTTGATGGTCATGTCGCTCCACTTTCCATCCAAGCAGGGGCGGAATACAGATGACAGCGCTGAGTATCCACACCATCGTGATCATCACCATAGCCCGCCCTGGTGTCCTCTTCTTCAAGTAGTCGATGGCCTGGGTGATACTCCAGTATCTATCCAGACTGATCAGGCACAAGTTAATTATACTAGCTGTACACAGGAGGACGTCCATGGCACTATGGATGTCGCACCAGAAACTACCAAATATCCAATACCCCATTAATTCGTTCGCTAGAGAAAACGGCATGATGATTAGACCGATGGAAAAATCCGCGACCGCGAGGCTCGCGATGAACCAGTTCTGAATATTCTTGAGCGACTTCTCCGTCATGATGGCGATGATAACCAACATGTTGCCAACAATGACGATGATCATCAGGATAATGACGAAGATGCTGGCGATGACAATATGGGTGAGGGAGTAACCACTCGGATACAACGTGTCGAAACTGATGTACGTGTTGTTCAGGAGAGTCTCATTGAACGTCATGTTATCGAGGCCGTTCAGCAAGATGGAGTAATTGTAGAGGGAACTGTTGCTCAGACTGGGGTTGTCGTTCAAATAGTTGAGAATGTCGTTGGCCGTCCGATGAACGTCCGTGCCTGACGCTGAGAGCGCGCCGGTCTCGTTGTACATGCTCAGCATGCTAGGCATGGTCATGCTTCCAGTTTGTCAGTTTGGAATCCCTACAGCTTCATATCACGACATGGTTGATAATGTGTGTTGATCCTCAATCATCTCCATCTTTACAGATTACGCTACAACTGCACAACTTTACATTTTTTGTATTTATCGAATTTTACAAATATATTTTTTGTACTTTATAATTTTTACTATCGACTTAAAATTTTGCCTAAAAATTGATGATCATGCTTCCAGTTTGTCAGTTTGGAATCCCTACAGCTTCATATCACGACATGGTTGATAATGTGTGTTGATCCTCAATCATCTCCATTTTTACAGATTACTCTACAACTGCACAACTTTACATTTTTTGTATTTATCGAATTTTACAAATATATTTGTACTTTATAATTTTACTATCGACTTAAAATTTTATTACAAATGCCTAAAAATTGATGGCCTTCTACTTATACTCTCTCCTATTTCCCAAGTCATTTATTTCGAGAAAGAGAGAAAAAAAGGGGGAGGGAGGGGGGGGAGAAAAAGTGGAAAAAAGAAAGAAATATACAAAAGTACTATAGAGTTCTCTTTTCTCCTCTCCAACCAATCTCAGTGGTGTGGTGGTTCGTGGAGGTTGGTGGTTCGAGCCCAAGTCAAGTTCTAAAATTTAGCTTTGTGAACTTTTTTCTCCTTCTCCTCGTTGTTCTTCTTCTCTTCCTTCTTCCCTTGTGTTCCTTCTTCCTACAATAGTAGGTACCCATGATCTTCATGGAATTCGAAAGAGGGAGAGAGACAGAAAGAGAGTGAAAGAGAGAGAGAGAAGAAAAGACACATACAGCGAGAAAGAAAAGAACAAGAGAGAGAGAGAGAGAGAGAGAGAGAGAGAGAAAGGGGGGAGAAATAATTGTGTACAAAAAATCTCGTTTGATAAAATAATATCATTTCGCCAAACGATCGTTAGTGGCAAAAAAAAAAAAAACTGTTAACGCGAAATGTCGGGAAAAACGACAAAAAAGTGCAACGGGTTTGGGCGAGATCCAAAAAATTCGAAATTTATTTTCAATCTAATGTTAGAGGAAGATTAATATCTGATTTATTAAATTCACGCTCTCTCTCTCTTCCTCTTTACACATGCCATAACGTGTTTTTTTTTTTACTTTCCATTACCCATTTACTGTTATTATTTCTAGGATATCTATAGGAGAAAGTAATTTCGTTCGTTAACCAATCTCAGTGGTGTAGTACCTACTTACTGTGGACTTTGATTCTGGAGGTTGGTGTTTCGAATCCTAGCCACAATTATGATCAAAGTGTACCCACACAAAAGTGGGGAGCAACATTTGTTTGTTTGTTTGTTCATTCGTATATTTAGCACAAGAGGGGTTTCTTTTTTCTCTCCTCCTCCTCCTCCTCCTCTTCCTCCTCCCCCTCTAAAGAGAGATTTAGATAAAAAGACATAGATGAAGATGGATCTAAGGCCGAAGAGAGGGAGGGGGATAGCGTGAGAATTTCAAAAGGGAAAGCTAAAAACATAATTATAGGTAGGTACTTTTCAAAAAAGTTGCATTACCCTTTCGGAAAACTGAACACTAATGTTTCGTTTCTTCAGTTTTCATTAAAAACCAATTGCTTAACTCCATCCACAAAAAAAAGGGCAAACAGCCCTAAAGAATGTGTTAGCTAACACGAAACACGAAATAGGTCTTCTATGGTTGCTAATGCGCCATTTTGGATTTTTCCAATGGTTTAATACAGGCTCTACCACGCCACCTAGTGGTTGAACTAATCCCCGTATCGGATTAAAAGAGGAGAATTGAGCTACAGAAGAGGGGAAATCATCTCAGATTCTGAAAAGAAAATACGACTCATGCCTTAATAAATACGACTTAATAAATGTGCCTCAATAAATACGACTCAATAAATACGCCTCAATAAATACGACTCAATAAATATGCCTTAATAAATAGGACTCAAATAAATATGCCTTAATAAATACGACTCAATAAATATGCCGATTTGCTGGTGGTCTTATAATCCAGGTTGAATAATCACTTATTTTCGGTAAGTGGTAAGTAGGGGGTGAAAATTCCGCATATATGAAAGGAAACCTATAGCTTTCAAGGAAGATACGCCACTGATGCCCTCGTGAAGGAAAATTCATTAATTTTCCCTTCAACATTTCTACGTTTTTTTGCCGATTTGCTGGTGGTCTTATAATCCAGGTTGAATAATCACTTATTTTCGGTAAGTGGTAAGTAGGGGGTGAAAATTCCGCATATACGAGTATGAAAGGAAACCTATAGCTTTCAAGGAAGATACGCCACTGATGCCCTCGTGAAGGAAAATTCATTAATTCTCCCTTCAACATTTCTACGTTTTTAGTATAATATGCATGTAAAAATAAAAATTATTCTAATTATTTAAAAATTTAGAATTTCGGTTTCGAACTTAACTTTATAAATGTAAACTTTAAATTTAAATCGTATCATTGTTATTGGAACTATCATTATTGAGTATTATTATTTAGTTCAACATGAAAACGTACTGAGAAGGAAAATTGAAAATTAAAAAGGAATGTAAACGAGCTAAACAATTTATCTAGATCAAAAATTTGAATAAAATTTCAAAACTAATCTCACAGTATTTTTAATTTTTAGAAATAACATCTTTTAAATTTTAATTGAAAAGGAGACAAAAATGTGGAGCAATTAGTTGTTTGGGGATATATTTTTTAAATAAGTTATTTTTCTTTTTATAACTGTTTTATATTCGAGGGGGTTTTCATTTAATAGAACGGCGGTCTTTTGCGTTTCCAAAAATAATTTAAAAAATTCATAATAATAATTATTTTCTTCCCAGTGCTAGTTCACAAAAAGAATATCTTATTCAAAACACTCGAAAGGGATTCCCATTTAGACTGTAACCAAGTTGAATGCTGTTGACTACAAGTGGCAAGTTGTGCGGAAGTTTTTGTCGTGTTGGTAGCATTGTTGGGAAGCTGAGTGGATTTTCAATGTGGACAACCGTTGAATTTTAATTATCTGGAATCATAACAAAAACAAAAACAAGGAGATAAGAGAACAAATTTATAGCTGGAAATTTTCGCTGCGAAATGAAATTACTCGTATATGTTTTCGAATGAGAAGTTTCTTTTTAAACTTTGTTAATTTTATTCCTTACACAGTTTC
This sequence comes from Diaphorina citri, assembly GCF_000475195.1. NCBI lineage: Eukaryota > Metazoa > Arthropoda > Insecta > Hemiptera > Psyllidae > Diaphorina > Diaphorina citri. The sequence continues at coordinate 103,469 of NW_007378286.1, read as the reverse complement.
TCCATTGCTTCTTAAACTTTCTTCTTATCCCCTACCCTACACGATGTACATACATAGTAGATATTTATTCCAGAATTCTTATCATCCCCATTCACAATGCTATTGGCGAAAAGAAGTGGAATGGATATATCTAGGTATGCTAAGAAATCGTATTTATGGCCCGTCGAGTCGTAACCACCAAAACAAAGCAAGTTTGTTGTTGTGTTCACTTCATCAAATTCTCTGAGTTGGTGGAGGCACATTTGCAAAAATCAGAATATCAGAAAATGTTTTCCTCCTCCTCCTCCTCCTTCTTCCTCTGGAGAAATAACATTTATTTTGCAAAACGAGATTGAAGAATGTGCGTTTTTTTTTTTTTTTTTTTTTTTTTTTTTTTTTTTTTTTGGTTTTGTAAAAGTTAGGGTAAAAGAACACTCAAATAAGCATCATTCAATAGGATAAGGAAAGTCGTGTGATGTTCACACCAGATTTTTTACTTTCTATTACTACAGTTTAGCGGAGCTATACTAGTAATGAAAGTATTGCAATCGGTCCAAATTTTCAAAATCGGGAAATGGTTGGAAATATCCGTTTTGGGATCCCCTGATGTCAAAAAAGTGATTTTTAGCCCATGGTCTGTACGTATGTATGTACGCACGTACGTACGTACGTACGTACGTACGTACGTTACGTACGTACGTACGTTACGTACAGACCATGGGCTAAAAATCACTTTTTTGACATCAGGGGATCCCAAAACGGATATTTCCAACCATTTCCCGATTTTGAAAATTTGGACCGATTGCAATACTTTCATTACTAGTATAGCTCCGCTTACTGTAGTAATAGAAAATAAAAATATGCCTGTTTTGTTTTTATTTCCTTTATTTTGACCCTTCTATCTTCTTCCCTTTTCCGTCCCTTAGCTTTTTTCCTGACTCCACTCCTTTTATTTCTGTCACCTCCCTCTTTCATTCAGTCTTCTCTTCTACTACAGCTCATAAAAAGTTGAATTTGAGAGATTTTTTTCTGAAAACTATCAATTTTATGACGCTGGTTCTGGTTCTTTTTATTAGTGGCGGGAAAATAGCAGAGAATAAAAAGTAAAAAATCAGTGATAAACTTCCAATTTCTAAAAAAGCTAGGATATTTTGAGCTATGATGATGTATAAGAAATATCTACAAAATGACTCATCAATCCTTCAATGACTTAGATGCATGGGTGTATCTTTTCATTTACAGGGTGTCTAAAAAAGACGGATTTAGAACTTAAAATTAGTTAAATAAAAATAGAAAGTAAGAAGCAATTTCACTTTTTCCAACTAGAGCTCAGAGCTGCATTAATACTCGTAATAGAAGCAACTTAACAACTTTGCACTTTCCATCTCTCCATTTTTGATGCCAAAGTAATAAAGTTTTTTCTTCTTCTTCTTCTTCTTCTTCTTCTTCTTCTTCTTCTTCTTCTTCTTCTTCTTCTTCTTCTTCTTCTCTTACCTAATGATATGATCCTAGATCCTACAAATGCAAATACAGTGCGAAATGTCAAATGAAAAGTGCGAAATTTTTCATAGAACAGGGGGCCACCAGCTCAACTGGATTCATAAAAAAAATCATTCCACAAAAATCCCATCTTCATTTTTCGACAAAATGACGTAAAAAAAAACTCTTACTTTTTCAGCATTATGAATAGATTTCGCTCTCAGCTCACTTCACACAGAGTAACAACTCCGCTAAAATAAAAAGATAAAATAAAAATTCTCATTTTCTTTTATTTCTCTCTCGTGCTGCGTTTTTTTTTTTATTCGAAACTAGTTGAGATTTTTTTTAAATGGGAGTTCCTAAATAGAACAAATAGGTGCTCTCGCAGTGGTGTGGCGTAAGAATTTCAAAAGGGAAAGCTAAAAACATATAGGTACTTTTCAAAAAAGTTGCATTTCCGTTTCGGAAACGGAAAACTGAACACAAATGTTTATCATCAGAGGAATAAGTTTGTATTAACTTATTTGTTGGTACACACACTTGGTAAAACAATTCAAACACTAAAAGTGATTTTGTGTCAGTAAAAAAACTTGGCTTTATTTTTAAAAACAAATAAAACCAATTGCTTAACCCCATCCACAAATCCATAAAAAAACTGGGGTTTATTTTTAAAAACAAAAAAAACCAATTGCTTAACCCACCCAAAAAAAAAAAAAAAAAAAAACACTCAGAGACTTAGGTGTAAGGACTGTAAGGGCAAACAGCCCTAAAGAATGTGTTAACTAACACGAAATAGGTCTTCTATGGTTGGTAATGCGCCATCTTGGATTTTTCCAATGGTTTAATACAGGCTCTACCACGCCACCTAGTGGTTGAATTAATCCCCGTATTGGATTAAAAGAGGAGAATTAAGCTACAGAAGAGGGGAAATCATCTCAGATTCTGAAAAGAAAATACGACTCAATAAATACGGCTCAATAAATATGCCTTGGTGAGTGGGTGGGTGGGTGGGTAGGTACATAAAGGGAGGTTTTAGTAGGATAGGTAGGTAAAGAAAGAGGGAAGTAAGAAAGGGTAGGTAGACAGTTGGGTAGGTACATATATTATGTAGGGTTCGAAGAAAGGGTATAGGGTACATAGGTAAGGAGTATGTACTTAGTTAGGGGTAGGTTTCAGTAGGGTTGGTAGGTAAAATATTTGTGTATCAAAACGGAAAGTAATAGGGTCTAGGGAGTGAGTATAAGAGAGAGAGAGGCGGAGAGGAAGGGAGAGAGAGAGAGGGTAATGGAAAAGGTTTGAAAAGAGAAAAATACGTCAACCGTATACAAGAAGGTAGGAAAAGGAGGAGAATGAGAAGGAGGAGGGGGAAGAGAAAAGGAATAGAATAAAGAGGAGGAGGAGAAGAAGAAGAAGAAGAAGGAGGAAGAAAAGGATGAATGGTTGGGTAAGAGGGGGAGATGAAGGGAAAGAGTTGGGAAAGAGGAGGAGAAAGAGAGAAAAAAAATGAAATATATTTAATGGTGGAACTGTGTAGAAGGGATTGCAATGGATGTACTCTTCAATAGGACGTGAAACTTAGGAAGAAAGGGATATGAAGAGAGAGAGAGAGAGAGAGGAGAGAGAGAGAGAGGGTAGAGGTATGAAAAGAAAGCGAAGAAAATGAAAAAGAGGAAGTTTTCCTATTTTTCTTGTTCTCTTTCTTCTTGGTCTCCTCTTTCACCTTTTATTAGCAGAAGAAGAGGAATACGAATAAGAAGGAAGGACCGAAGGAGCAGCAGCAGAAGAATCAAGAAACTAGGCTGTGACGAAGACAACGTAGAAGGAAACTGACAAGAAGCCGTCACACAACTCACAACGTCTTGGCAAGATGCAACATACTGACGGCCGTAGACGTCAACAAACGTCTCCCAAGACATTCGGGAAGGAAACGTCAGCATATAAGGAAATAGCGAACACGGAGACGGAGGAGAAAATGCTGAACGGGGAGGGGGGAAATGATGAAGACTGAGAGAAATGCTGAGGATGGAGGAGACTTTTGATTGGGGAGGGGGAAATACTGATCTGCTCCATCTTCTTCTCTTTCTCCTCCTTTTCTCATCCCCTTTCTCTTCCTTTCTGTCTTTCTATCTTTACGCGTTGCATTCACTTCTTTTTACTTATAGCACTTCCTCCTCTCTCTCCTCATCTTTCCTCTTCTCCTCCTTTTCACCGCCTTCTTCTCTACTCTTATTTTATATATCCTTCCTTCCTCCTCCTCCTCTCTCATCTTACTTTCTCTTCCTCCTCCCTCCTTCTCCTCATCAGCCTCCTCCTTCTTTTCCACTTCTTTTATATAAACCTCCTTCTATCATCCTTTCTTCTCCTCCACCTCTTCTTCCCCTCCTTCCTTCCTATTCTCCCCCTCCTCCTCCTCCTCTTCCTCCTCATTTATTCACTCCTACCTTCTTCAACTAATGAGGCAAAACCTTCTACTTATACACTCTCCTATTTCCCAAGTCATTTATTTCGAGAAAGAGAGAAAAAAAGGGAGGGGGGGGGGAGAAAAAGTGAAAAAAAAGAAAGAAATATACAAAAGTACTATAGAGTTCTCTTTTCTCCTCTCCAACCAACCTCAGTGGTGTGGTGGTTCGTGGAGGTTGGTGGTTCGAGTCCAAGTCAAGTTCTAAAATTTAGCTTTGTGAATTTTTTTCTCCTTCTTCTCCTCGTTCCTCCTCGTTGTTCTTCTTCTCTTCCTTCTTCCCTTGTGTTCCTTCTTCCTACAATTGTAGGTACCCATGATCTTCATAGAATTCGAAACAGAGGGAGAGAGGGAAAGAAGGAAAACAACGATTTGCAGAGAGAGGGAGAGAGACAGATGGAGAG
>NW_007378286.1:87187-98421 GCF_000475195.1 Diaphorina citri | reverse complement strand
CACAAAAGGGGTTTTCCCTCTTGTCTCTCCCACCCTCCTCTCCCCTCCTCCTCCCTCCACCTCCTCCTCCTCCTCCTCCTCCTCCTCCTCCTCTAAAGAGAGATTTAGATAAAAAGACATAGATGAAGATGGATCTAAGGCGGAAGAGAGGGAGGGGGATAGAAAATTAAAGAGGGTCTACACGGATTTAGGGCATCAGGATGGGGGAGGAAGTTTAAAAAAAAAAAAAAAATATTGGGTCGATAGGGGAAATAGGGGGAGAGACGAAATTTTGGACGAGCAAAATTTTAGGAGGACGCGGGGGGCGGCATGAATTCGGACGAATGAGTTATGGCCGTTTCGATGATTGCCGTTTCCTGAAAGTCTGTTCTACCATTGAATGAAATTATACGTTGTATAACCGTTGATATTATTTACGAGTAAATAACAAGTTAAAATATATTTAGATATATTACGTGTAAATAATACGTTAAGGTACTAAAATTAAATGTTTAAAGTACGTTTGTTCAACATTTGTATGTACACCCAATATCAAAAATCCCATTATCAGTAGAAATTTACATCACTATTATTTTTTCTTCTGTTATTTTAGGCAAAAAAAGGAATCTACCCGTTTACAAATATGACCCATTTCAGTACCACCCAAAATGGAGGGGAAGGGGCTGAAGGGAGTACCTACTCCCCTACCCAGTGAACAACTACTAATTGGGTAACACATAGGACATAAAATGGGGGGTCGTTTTACAAGGATTAATGTTCCTCCCTCCAAACCCCAAAATCAGGTTTCTAATGTCCCCACACACGGGTGTTCTTCCACTACTCCCCCACAATTAGGTTCCTAATCCTCCCCATATTCAAGTACCCCTCCCCTAATCTCCATAACCAGGTATCTAATCCCCCCCCTTTTTATTTACAGTGTGTCTCAGATATTTTTCCCATCTCTACACTTTTAAAGCAATCAAAAAATTCTCTCCTCCTCAAAAGGTACGAGGGCGTTGTCACTTCTGGTACATACTGTATACAGGTACATCCCCCCCTTATAATCTTCTAGCGCTTAATATGGCTTTTATGATGCGGACCCCAGAAGGTAAAACGTACTATGAACCTGGAAAAGCCTGAGTCAGGCTGGTGTATTAGAACCACCGAAAGCGAAATGCACCGTCCCGTCCCTAACCACTATACACCTCTCATTATTTATTTATTTATTTTCTGGACATTACAAAACGAAACACCCAGAAAAAGTTGAACAAAAAGAAATGGTACGTACTACGTACTAAATGATAAGTGGACGTCTAAACTTTTTGATACCTTCATCGCACGGTGCGATTCGCACCAGACGTACACTCCAGAGGTCGTGGGTTCTCCGGCCCTGCCCAGGCCTCTTTATATCCCTCAGATAGGTTTCCATAATTCAGATTTTATCATTTTCGAAAACTTTTCGAATCCACAAAAGCTCCCTCAACGTTTCACCCCGTCCCCCAAACATATTATCCTATTACACCCCAAGCCCCTAAACACACACTTATCTAAACCATAATCCTCTTCAGGGACAGTCCTTTTAGGGGGGGATATTTTTTAGCCCCTTTTTTGAACAGCTAATATTTGTGAATGGTCAATTGTGGGCAATCACGTACGGCTGGATTTTCCCGGGCCCACTCAGGCTGGGTGCGGTTAATGTAAGAAGGTGAGTATAACTTGTCACCGTCCGCATATTCGACTCCCCACACGGGAATTTCGATAGAGAAGTCCTCCATTTCAATGTAATGTAACTTGTCACAGAATGGAGGGTATAACGCAGTCACTAAAAACCTCAGCAGTTATACAGTGACGTTTTAATACTCTAAGGCCAGCCACACACTATCAGGTAGACGAGACAGGTACACCTGACATCTGATGATGAGTACACACACTATCAGGTATACCTGACAGGTACGGCTGAAAAGGTCCGTTCGTCAGGTCTATCTGATAGTAAGTGGCTGGCCTTAAAAATCGGCCGGGCCGTATTTAGACACCCTGGAACTACTAGTCAATAATATTTGTACTGAAGAGGTAGAGGTGCAAGATAGGTACTAACAACCCGGGTCTCCCGCGTGCAAGGCGAGTGCAGTGACCACTACGCCATGGGAGCTGACTGCAGTGACCACTACGCCATGGGAGCTGACTGACCACTACGCCATGGGAGCTGACAATGGATGATCTTTAAACGGATGGCATCGTCACCCATCCATGTATCAACTATTAACCATGGTCTGTTTTCTGTACCTTGCCAATAAGAAATTAATCTCTTGGAGGGTTTCAGAAGTCATTATATAAAAGTTCTGTGGATCAACTTGAAAAGGAGAACCAAAAGGCAGATATATTTTGCAGAACTTCAAAGAATTTTGCAGAACTTCAAAGAAGTTCTGCAAAATATATCTGCCTTTTGGTTCTCCTTTTCAAAATAAGAAATCAGAAAGTATTACCCATGATCTGGAAAGTATATCATCTATTGCCAAACAATGGGCAGTTCTTTAGCGTCTTTTTCCCGTATTTTAAAAAATCAGACCCACCATTAGGGAGTTATCAGACAAACAACGAAAAAAAAACTCTCTTTCATGGTGAACCCTCAAAAGAACCACTCAAAATGGTAGAAATAACACGAGTTAAAATGTGATGAAGACGAGGAGGAAAGAAGAATAAAGAGAAGAAGGATAAGAGCGCAAAGAGGAAGAAGAACAATTCATATCATAGAAGAGAAGAAAGAAGGGATCATGGGAGGAGGAGAAGAAAGAAGAAGTGGATGGGGAAGATAGAAGTACGAAAAAGAAAGATGATGAGGCAGTGGAAGAAGAAAGGGAAAAAGAACGAAGAAGAGGGAAAAAAACCCTATTATAAATTTCGAGGCCCTGCCCAGGCCTCTTTATATCCCTCAGATAGGTTTCCATAATTCAGATTTTATCATTTTCGAAAACTTTTCGAATCCACAAAAGCTCCCTCAACGTTTCACCCCGTCCCCCAAACATATTATCCTATTACACCCCAAGCCCCTAAACACACACTTATCTAAACCATAATCCTCTTCGGGGACAGTCCTTTTAGGGGGGGATAATTTTTTAGCCCCCTTTTTCAAGCTAATATTTGTGGATGTTCGATTGTGGACAATCACGTGCGGCTGGCTTTTCCCGGGCCCACTCAGGCTGGGTGAGGTTAATGTAAGGAATGGAGGTTATAACGCAGTCGCTAAAAACCTCAGCAGTTATACAGTGACGTTTTAATACTCTAAGGCCAGCCACACACTATCAGGTATACCTGACAGGTACGGCTGAAAAGGTCCGTTCGTCAGGTCTATCTGATAGTAAGTGGCTGGCCTTAAAAATCGGCCGGGCCGTATTTAGACACCCTGGAACTACTAGTCAATAATATTTGTACTGAAGAGGTAGAAATGCAAGCTTGGTACTAACTACTAACTGATTTTTAACGCTTGTATGCTAGGGAAACGTGGAAACGATGGTTTTCCACTTTTTCCATTTAAGCATACTTGTAATTTTATAGCCCCTCTTCTTTCCCCTTTTAATACCTACCTAAAAAAACATAAAGGTAATACCCATATAGGTAATATTACCTAGAATATAAATATGTATAGTTAATAATATTGCAATCTTTCGAAGTCAGCACTTTACAGTTATTTATCAGCATTTATCACAGCCCCCCCGGCACGAGGCACTGAGTAAACATTGACTTAACTTCAGCCCCCTCTGCCCTCTCCTCTATATGTCGTGATAATTTTACACAAATTTTGAAGGGAAGAGAGTAAAACAGGCGAGATTTTGGTTTAAAATAGGTCGAAATTTTGGTGTAAAATAAGCGAAATTTCATTGTAAGTAAAAGAGGAGGAGGAGCAGAAGCAGCAGAAGAAGAAACTGAAGAAGCAGCAGCAAAAGAATAAGAAGACGAAGAATCAAGAAACAATCAAGAAAAGCCTACATATGATTGACGAAGAAACGAGTTATTTATCAGCATTTATCACAGCCCCCCCGGCACGAGGCACTGAGTAAACATTGACTTAACTTCAGCCCCCTCTGCCCTCTCCTCTGTCCTGATAATTTTACACAAATTTTGAAGGGAAGAGTGTAAAAGAGGCGAGATTTTGGTTTAAAATAGGTCGAAATTTTGGTGTAAAATAAGCGAAATTTCATTGTAAGTAAAAGAGGAGGAGGAGCAGAAGAAGAAACTGAAGAAGCAGCAGCAAAAGAATAAGAAGACGAGGAATCAAGAAACAATCAAGAAAAGCCTACATATGATTGACGAAGAAACGAAGGGGGAAGCAGAAGAAGAAGAAGCAAGCCCCTTCGATTTTTTTTTTTTTTTTTTTTTTTTGATACCTACATATTTTCTTTGTTTCTAAAGGTATTACCCCCCAAAAAGACCTAACCTACCCTAATTTAAAGAAAAATATTAACTGTACATGTATTAATTTAAGTCACAACTGTACACGTATTAATTTAAGTCACAAAGAAGCCATCAGAATATCAGAAGCCGCAAATCTCAAGACGGAGACAACCTCAAAGTTGAAAATATCGCACAACTACCCTCGCAACTGGAGGATAATGACGAATCTTGTAACCTAAACACCAGAAGAATGAAAGAAGATGAATCTTGTGACCTAAACAATCTAACAATCACGCCACTTCTCTAGGGGTCGTTTACCGTGAAACGCTCTCACCTCAGAGCCCCTTTAAGCGTTTGAAATCGCGTTCAAGTTTCAACTTCGGGGAGAGAAAAGTCGTCAAAAACTCTCTCCAGACAAAGTCAACAGAAAAGCTGAGCGAAACAGAGAACCAGGTGCAAGCGGGAGACGCGGTACAAACGGAACAACAGAGTTTGCCAAACAAAACTTTGACAAAGAAGACTAGGAGAGCACACAAAAACCTGATGAAAGAAGAGGGCGAGGAAGGAATAAAGAACACTGAAATTGAGACGAAGGGGAAGGAAAACACAAGAAGTAGAGAAAAGGTTATAAAAAGAATTGAAGAGATGAACTACTGCTAGAAGATACACACAAAAAAGAATCAACATTTGGGAAAGCACACACAAAAAGAATAAATAAACTTGGAGGGGAAAAAAAATATTCGAGAAGCGAAAGAGACAAAAAGGCTTTTGTGTCCATGGAGTAAAGTTTGCCACCGCAAAAGTTGTGCTCAGGAACTTTTTGGGGTCGGAAGATATTGCTGGAGATGACAAGGGGGAACTTTTTCTGTTGTTTGTTGAAAATTCTGGTAGACCAATAATATCACACAGTAGGAGGAAAGTTCCGGGAACACTGGAGGAGTGCATTGAGAACAATGGATGCAGACTATGGATGATTGTAATTGTAGTTATAGTAATTGTAGTGGAAAATTGTAATAGGATAGTATCTTTAATCTGTTTGGATGCAGACTGTGGATGATTGTAATATTGTAGTTATAGTAATTATTGTAGTGGAAAATTGTAATAGGATAGTATCTTTAATCTGATAGTATCTTTAATCTAGTATCGAATCGCCTTTACGGGAAAAAGACGCTAAAGAACTGCCCTCCTTTAGATCTTCCACCACGTTGGGCTTTTAGAGGCCCCCTTAGGGCCCCCTTTTCTGAGTGAGATTTGCACTCACGCTCTGTCCAATTTCATGCTTTCGATTTCAACACGAAGCGAAAGCCCTCGAGTTAGAAAACATTTGAAGGATGTGTCAAGAAAGCTGATGCTAGAACAACAGGAACGCTAAGACAATACTCGCGTTCCCACCACTTCCTTAGATAGAAGTCATAAGGGGGAATGCTTCCCATCCTCTCTCTCTCTCCCTCTCTCTCTCTCTCTCTCTCTCTCTCTCTCTCTCTCTCTCTCTCTCTCTCTCTCTCTCTCTCTTCTATCTCTCTCTCTCTTCCTCCCTCCCTCTTTCTCTCTCTCTCGTCTTAATCTGTGTGTGCACCCACTGGTTTCGTTTCGCAGAAATTCTCATTATTTTACACTTCCCAGTGCGTTTTCAGTGCCAAGAAAAACATCACATGGTAACACATTGGGCGTGTAATATGTAAGTAATGCAGTTTGACATTTTTTTTTTTTTTTTTTCATAACACGTGGGGGGTGTAATATGTAAGTAATGCGTTTTTAATATTTTTTTTTTTTTTTTTTTTTTTTTTTTTCAAAATAATAATAATTTACCCAAGCCAAGATTGAAGTGAAGTTGTGGAAGATTTCAAAGATTCAAAGTAAGAACTAAGTACACAAAAAGTCCCCTCTGACGCTTAGTGTATAGGCCGTGTAGGGTGTGGGTTCAATCCCAGCCTACGTATGTATAGGTATGGTATGGTATGGAATTTCAACCTACAATAATAGAGTACCTAGTGGAGTTGCCATGCAGAAGGTCCCGGGTTCGAATCCCACCATCGACAAAAGTTTGTACTCGTTTTTCGATTGCAAATATTTCAACGGGTTACTTTCTGGTGTTCTCGTGTTGACCCAGCACCTAAATGGGAAGTATTGTGTCTCTTCTCGCCCATCTGATGAGAGGCATACTACGGGATGGGCATGCTACGACACAGGCCACAAGCCTCCAATGTAGCAGTTGTTCCATTGCTACGAAATAAAAACGGCGGTGGAACACTCATCTTAAAAAATAAAAATAAAAAAAAAAAACTCAATATGATTTGAGAATTTGACCGTAATAATAATTTAATAATACCTAGTAGCCCACTGCTGGAGAAAACAGAGTCCTATGTGACCAGTATATTACCCTATTAGTATTACAGACAGATAGGTAGGCATAATGAGAGACGGACAGACAGACAGACGGACAGACAAACAAAGGCTCAGTAATACGAGAAGCTTTTCAGCATAATCTCTAAAGAATCTAAATAAACTGGTGCAAAGAACACAGTTGAAAATGTACTCCCAGAATTCGAGTCATAAAAAAGGGCAAGAGTGGCTTTTGGTTGCCATTTGTAATTTGAACTTTGGAATTTCAGGCGAAAAGGCAGGTAGGTCGGGGTAGGTTAGAGTGGGTAGGTAGGTAGATTTCAGTATAGAGGTGGGGTACGTACTACCTAAGGAAAAGTAGGAAGGTGCTTAGGAAAGGGTAGGTACTTGGGTGGGTGAGTGGGTGGGTGGGTGGGTAGGTACATAAAGGGAGGTTTTAGTAGGATAGGTAGGGAAAGAAAGAGGGAAGTAATAAGGGTAGGTAGACAGTTGGGTAGGTACATATTATTATGTAGGGTTCGAAGAAAGGGTATAGGTTACTATAGGTAAGGAGATGTACTTAGTTAGGGGTAGTTTTCAGTAGGCGTTGGTAGCGTAAACATATTTGTGTATCAAAACGGAAAGTAATAGGGTCTAGGGGAGTGGATATTAAGAGAGAGGGAGAGGCGGAGAGGAAGGGAGGAGGAGAGGGTAATGGAAAAGGTTTGAAAAGAGAAAAATACGTCAACCGTATACAAGAAGGTAGGAAAAGGAGGAGAATGAGAAGGAGGAGGGGGAAGAGAAAAGGAATAGAATAAAGAGGAGGAGGAGAAGAAGAAGAAGAAGAAGGAGGAAGAAAAGGATGAATGGTTGGGTAAGAGGGGGAGATGAAGGGAAAGAGTTGGGAAAGAGGAGGAGAAAGAGAGAAAAAAAAAACTTGAAATATATTAATTTAATGGTGGAACTGTGTAGTAGGGATTGTAATGGATGTACTCTTCAATAGGACGTGAAACTTAGGAAGAAAGGGATATGAAGAGAGAGAGAGAGAGAGAGGAGAGAGAGAGAGAGGGTAGAGGTATGAAAAGAAAGCGAAGAAAATGAAAAAGAGGAAGTTTTCCTATTTTTCTTGTTCTCTTTCTTCTTGGTCTCCTCTTTCACCTTTTATTTCTTCCCTTCTGCTCCATCTTCTTCTCTTTCTCCTCCTTTTCTCATCCCCTTTCTCTTCCTTTCTGTCTTTCTATCTTTACGCGTTGCATTCACTTCTTTTTACTTATAGCACTTCCTCCTCTCTCTCCTCATCTTTCCTCTTCTCCTCCTTTTCACCGCCTTCTTCTCTACTCTTATTTTATATATCCTTCCTTCCTCCTCCTCCTCTCTCATCTTACTTTCTCTTCCTCCTCCCTCCTTCTCCTCATCAGCCTCCTCCTTCTTTTCCACTTCTTTTATATAAACCTCCTTCTATCATCCTTTCTTCTCCTCCACCTCTTCTTCCCCTCCTTCCTTCCTATTCTCCCCCTCCTCCTCCTCCTCTTCCTCCTCATTTATTCACTCCTACCTTCTTCAACTAATGAGGCAAAACCTTCTACTTATACACTCTCCTATTTCCCAAGTCATTTATTTCGAGAAAGAGAGAAAAAAAGGGAGGGGGGGGGGAGAAAAAGTGAAAAAAAAGAAAGAAATATACAAAAGTACTATAGAGTTCTCTTTTCTCCTCTCCAACCAACCTCAGTGGTGTGGTGGTTCGTGGAGGTTGGTGGTTCGAGTCCAAGTCAAGTTCTAAAATTTAGCTTTGTGAATTTTTTTCTCCTTCTTCTCCTCGTTCCTCCTCGTTGTTCTTCTTCTCTTCCTTCTTCCCTTGTGTTCCTTCTTCCTACAATTGTAGGTACCCATGATCTTCATAGAATTCGAAACAGAGGGAGAGAGGGAAAGAAGGAAAACAACGATTTGCAGAGAGAGGGAGAGAGACAGATGGAGAGTGAGAGGGAGAGAAGAAATGACACAAACAGCGAGAAAGAAACACGAAGCGAAAGCCCTCGAGTTAGAAAACATTTGAAGGATGTGTCAAGAAAGCTGATGCTAGAACAACAGGAACGCTAAGACAATGCTCGCGTTCCCACCACTTCCTTAGATAGAAGTCATAGGGGGGAATCCTTCCCATCCTTAAGGAAGAAAGTCACATAAGAGGGGAATCCTTTCCATCCATCCCTAAAGAAGTCATAGAGGAAAGGGGAGACAAATCTTCTATTCCATGTAGGTAAATATCGACTAAACAATATTTGATGTAAATATCGACGAAACAATAGTTGATGTAAATATCGACGTAACAATAGTTGATGTAAATACCGAAAAATGATGAAATTCTGTTTCGTGTTAATATAGGACGGGGCGGTGTTAATACGTTTGTGTACGATCACAAGCATATATAAGCATACCCTCTTGAGCACCCGTCCCAGAAGGAAATAAGCAATAATATTGCCGTTCGAATATCTAGAATGCAGTATTTCCATGATATTCAGGAAACCATGGGATATTCGCCGTTCGGATCATAGAAGAGTCCTGCAAGAGATAGACATGAGTGGCTTCAACGACAAGGCTTACGCTTTAAAATATGGCGATGTGTATGTGTAAGGGGATGCCCTGACGTGATGCATGGTTTTACCAGGGTAAGATTTTTCCACGGGAGCTCAGTTACTACAGCTTTTTTACATCAGATGAAATGGATGATATATCCTTATCAGCATAGAATCAACCCCAGCATAAGGACATCCGCCCGAAATGTGCCCAGGGAACACATGACGTAAGGCACATTGTCACCTGCAGTAAGGACCTCACTCCAACACACCTGTGGACACACCACACACCCAATCCAGGTCACCCTGTTCCTGAATCTCCCAACTGATGAGGAGGAGGAGGAGACCGATGCGTGAGAGGAGATGCAATGTCGCTACTACAACAACATCAATACCTAAACCTGAGAACCCATAGGTATCCAGCGCGAAGGAGTAGGCACAAGCGGAGCCCTAAATAGTTTGAAGTCCATGGGGGCCCCAAACTATTTAGGGCCCCTGGGGCCCCCTTGGACTTCAAACTATTTAGGGATCCGCCCTTTAGTTGAGCTATACAACATATCCAAATTTCAACTTTCCACCTCAAACCGTTCAAAAGTTATGGCTTGTGACATCCACAGACGGAATTTTGCCTTTAACGAAAGCACAAAAAGGAACCATTGTAAATGAGAATACACATTACCTATGTAGTAAAGTAGTAAATAAGATCTAAATAAGAACAAGTTCTTCTCCTGCCAGTACTGTAAGAGAAACTTCTACCAATTCTACCTATTTCAACTTTACACAATTATAACCCCTTATCAGACTCTCTTCTTCTCTCTCTCCCTCCTCTCTCTCTATCCATTAAAAATTATCTTCCATTTCCCTTCTTTTTCCTTTGAAATTACTTCTCTCTCCCTTACTCCTTTTCTTACTAAGAAATTTTCGATTTTTGATTTTTTTTTTTTTTTAATTTTCTTCACAAGAAACGGCTGGCTATCTTCTATCCTGTTTTTTCTCTCTCTCTCTCTCTCTCTTTTTTTAAGAGGTTTGACAGAGGGAACTGTAGCTGCTATTGTCTTATCGCCCTGAAATCGAAGAGGGAAGGAAGACAGGATAGGAGAATTTGCTTTCAGGGTTTCGGCTGGATAAGAACTTAGCAGCTACAGTTCCTTCTATCAATCCTAATACCATCATAAGGAAGTACCAATCCAATACATATTTATTTATCTTGATATTGAGGAAAAAAGTCGCGTTTCGTGGCGCTGAAGTTTGGGTGCACCCCAAAACAGTCCCGGTGTTCGGGAGTGCACCTTGGGGAGGAAATGGGGTGCTGCAAAACTCCGATGGAAACTTTTCGCAAATTGATGGAATTATACTTTCTTCTTTTTCTTCTTCCTCTTCTCCTTCTTCTTCTTCTTCTCCACCTTGGGGAGGAAATGGGGTGCTGCAAAACTCCGATGGAAACTTTTCGCAAATTGATGGAATTATACTTTCTTCTTTTTCTTCTTCTTCTTCTTCTTCTTCTTCTTCTTCTTCTTCTTCTTCTTCTTCTTCTT
The DNA here is from genome assembly GCF_000475195.1 of Diaphorina citri. Classification (NCBI taxonomy): domain Eukaryota; kingdom Metazoa; phylum Arthropoda; class Insecta; order Hemiptera; family Psyllidae; genus Diaphorina; species Diaphorina citri. Next base: position 87,626 of record NW_007378286.1, on the reverse strand, counting down.
CTCCTCCTTCTTCTTCTCCTTCTTCTTCTCCTTCTTCCTCTTCTTCTTCCAAAGTGTTTATCGAATTACTCCATCACAACCAGGGTATATTGGAGGTGATGGGGAGAGAGAGGGATAGAGGGGGGAAGAGAGTGGCAGGGAGGGGGAGAGAGAGAAAAAGAGGAGGAGAAATCTCTCACTCTCTATTCCGCTATTGCTTTTCTCGTTTTCCTGTTTCTTCTTCTTGTCCTTCTCCTTCTTTTCCTCCTCCTCCTCCTCCTTATTCTTCTTCTTCTCTTCCACTTCTTCTCTATCCGTCTTTACAGGTAATTAAGAAGATTAACAAATGATAAAGTTTATTTTTCTCTCTCCCTCCTGTTTCCCCTTCTTCTTTCTCTCTCTCTCTCTCTCTCTCTCTCTCTCTCTCTCTCTCTCTCTCTCTCTCTCTCTCTCTCTCTCT
>NW_007378286.1:47124-87177 GCF_000475195.1 Diaphorina citri | reverse complement strand
CTCTCTCTCTCTCTCTCTCTCTCTCTCTCTCTCTCTCTCTCTCTCTCTCTCTCTCTCTCTATCTCTCTCTCTCCCTCTTCCACTTCTCTCTCTATTTCTCTTTCTTTCTCTTTCGCTTCCTAATTGTCCTGGTAAATTGTGGGAACCAAATGGATGATCTTTGAACGGATGGCATCGTCACCCATCCATGTATCAACTATTAACCACGGTCTGTTTTCGGTACCTTGCCAATAAGAAATTAATTTAATTAATCTCTTGGAGGGTTTCAGCAGTCATTATAATATATAAGTTCTGTGGATCAACTTGAAAAGGAGAACCAAAAGGCAGATATAACTTCAAAGTAGTTCTGCAAAATATTCTTAACTTCAAAGAAGTATAACTTCAAAGAAGTTCTGCAAAATATTCTTTGAAGTTCTGCAAAATATTCTTTGAAGTTCTGCAAAACTTCTTTGAAGTTCTGCAAAATATATCTGCCTTTTGGTTCTCCTTTTCAAAATAAATTAGAAAGTATTACCCGTGATCTGGAAAGTATATCATCAATTGCCAAACAATGGGCAGTTCTTTAGCGTCTTTTTCCCGTATTTTAAAAAAAATCGGAGCTACCACTAGGGAGTTATCAGACAAACAACGAAAAAAAACTCTCTTTCATGTTGAACCCTCAAAAGAACTACTCAAAATGGTAGAAATAACACGAGTTAAAATGTGATGAAGACGAGGAGGAAAGAAGAATAAAGAGAAGAAGGATAAGAGCGCAAAGACGAAGAAGAAGAATTCATATCATAGAAGAGAAGAAAGAAGGGATCAGGGGAGGAGGAGAAGAAAGAAGAAGTGGATGGGGAAGATAAAAGTACGAAAAAGAAAGATGATGAGGCACTGGAAGAAGAAAGGGAAAAAGAACGAAGAAGAGGGAAAAAAACCCTATTATAAATTTCGAAAATAATAATAAAAATAAAAATCACAAGATGAAACTCATTATGGTGAATTGCTCCCCGCAGCGGCAGCGTATAGCGTTACAAAAGATCGTAAAGAAATCTGACCCCTAATAATAATCGTAAAAATGGATGAAGAAAAGTAAAAACGAGTGGGGAAAAACCTCGGAAAAAGGGAAAAGGAAGGGAAGAAAATGATGATCCGAGGGGAAAAAGGTGGAGAAAAGGGAGAGAGAGGATGAAGGGAGAACGTGGAAAGAACAAAGAAACAGACACCATAAAGAAAATACGAAAGAAGTTCAAAAACTGTGAAGAGTACTCGGAGGGGGGGGGGTGAGAAGCGATTTTTCCCTTTTTTTCAATTTTAATTATTGTCTACGATAAATAAAGATTTTATCCCACCAAGATCGTACGTGCGGGGAATTTTTGTACGGAAAAAATGCGGTGCTCGAGAGTTTGGGCGAGAAAGTAGAATAGAAAATATAGAAATGGAGGGAAAGAATAGAATGATTTAGAATGGAAAAGGGAGAAAAGATGAGAAACTGGGGCGTTGTAAAGACGCGAGATAGAAATGAGATGGAAGGAATGTAAAAAAAAGTGGGTGAGATAAGAGAACCGAGAGAAGAGAAAAAAAAAGAATCGCCAAATCCTTTTTTTTTTTTTTTTTTTTTTTTTTTTTTTTTTTTTTGCTATATAATAATAGATTAGTTGCGCTTACTTGGGTGATGCTTTAAAGTCATAGAGCAGGAAAAATGAGGACCAACGGTTCCCAATTGCAACTCCTCCATTCATCCAGTGTAACAAGGTTTTACTGGTTCACTAAAGGCACTCCATTTTTAAAGTACCTAAGAAAATTTCGATTTTTTATTATTATTTTTTTAATTTTCTTTACAAGAAACGGCTGGCTATCTTCTATCCTGTCTTTTCTCTATGAAAAACTGAACGGGACGCCGGGACACCCCCTGAAATTCGGGACTGTCCCGGCCAATTCGGGACGTTTGGCAAGCCTAACTTTACATAACTATAGGAAAAAAAAGTAAGGTATTTTTTACTTTCTATTACCATAATTTCTATTCCATTGAACTTAGCGAAGTGATGCACTACAGCGCTCTCTTTAATACGAAATAGGCACTTAATTCTGAATAGGAAATCGTAATAGCCCCCTCTCGATCTGTGAAGTTTAATAAGAGCTTTCTAAATTAAAGGGATATAGGAAAAGCTTTCGACTCGATGGTTAATGGAAACAATTAAGGACAGCCTATTGAAACGATGCTTTCGAAGAGAAAGCTCTAGCTGTCTAGCACATTGCTTACCTGAATTTTTGGTTAAGTTTGACCCTCTGTATGAGAATTTTGAAAAGTTAGGGTACTTTCGGAGAGTTCCGCAAGGGGGTGTTCCGCTGCCCCTTTCTTGTAATAACCAATTGGGCATGAGGGCTTGACGAAAAATTTGGGGAAATTTGGTTCATTTAAAAATTTAAATTTTGCAAGGACACTGCGATCTGCAAATTTTGGGATACATTGGATTTTAATAACACCTTTGTAGCTTTGTACTCGAACTACATAGTAAATTATGTACCTAGTGGGTGTTCATTTGATGGTAAAAATCTAGATAATAATTAGCCAATAAAGCCAGACACATTAACCTGACTTTTCAGCAGCATTTTTTCGCTTATCCAATCACAAATTTGACAATGAAGAATGACCTACTTCTGGGTATGATGAATGATGAAACAATCATACCTAAAAATGAAACAACACTCAATACTGAGGAAACTAAACAAATGAAGTTCTCTCTCTCTCTCTCTCTCCCTCTCTCTCTCTCTCGAATTAAATAAATTGCTATTCTCTCCAAAGGAAGTTAGTAAGCAATAAAAAAAAAGTTCCAATAAAAACAATATAAAAACACATTTCCCTCGCGCCCGAAAAAAAAAACTAAGCAAATTAATTTTGATTGTTTTTTTTTAGGGAAAAAGGGAGGGGGAACTCTAAATTTACATTTCAAATCGGCGAAAACAAGGGAAAAAGAAAATTAGACTTAAATAAATTTATTTTCATTTTATTTACTTATTTTCATTTCTCCCCCGTTATTTTATTTACAACCAATAGCTTGTTTTCTATTCCTCGCTGTTAACGCTGTTTGTTTCTTTGTGTTCGAGAATTCCCTTTCTCTCTCTCTCTCTCTCTCTCTCTCTCTCTCTCTCTCTCTCTCTCCTGTTTTTTTTTTTTGTTTTCTTGAAAAGCAATTGAAAGAGATTGGTATTGAAAATCTCGCAGCTCTGAATTCTTTTCCAGAATTCCAGAAGGAATGCTGAAAAAGAAACAATGTCAGTGGCGGGGAGTGAGATTTCCAAAAGGGGAAACTGCGAAACCTGCGTATAGTATTCCGATCTGCTGGTGATCTCAAGGTAGAAACAAAATGTCATCACGTCACGTCACGTCACGTGATCTCATGGGGAGTCAGAAAGAGGTAGTTCAAAGTTTCCCAACATAATATAATTTTGCACCAGTGCAATAGTCCTAAACTTTTTTTAAGAGGTTTGACAGAGGGAACTGTAACTGCTATGGTCTTATCGTCCCGAAATCGAAGAGAGAAGGAAGACAGGATAGGAGAAAGCCAGCCGTTCCGAGAACGAACATTAGTCCTAAACTAAAATGGACGCGGCACACAAGGGATCAAGAAGAGACCGCCTTAACATAATGAAAAAAAAATTTTAACATAAAATAAAAAAAAAAAAAAAAAAAAAAAAAAAAAAAAAAAATCAGTAAAACATCAAAACTCTGTTCCGTGTTGATTTATGCCGGGCGTCTCTTCAAACTATTGACGTAGGTTTTTTTTTTTTTAAGAGGTTTGACAGAGGGAACTGTAACTGCTATGGTCTTATCGTCCCGAAATCGAAGAGAGAAGGAAGACAGGATAGGAGAAAGCCAGCCGTTCCGAGAACGAACATTAGTCCTAAACTAAAATGGACGCGGCACACAAGGGATCAAGAAGAGACCGCCTTAACATAATGATTCCCCATAATATTGTAGGTAATTTCGTTCAGGACAGCTACACTACTATCACGTGACGTGACATGACGTAACGTGATGGTAGTGTGTTTTTACCTTTCGAATCCTGGTTGAATAATACCTAACTAAATCACTTCCTATTTTAGGTTAAGTGGTAAGTAGGGGTTTGAGGAAACCGGAGAGAGAAAGAGAAGCGGTGGTTCAATTAATCCCATCGAGAATACTTAGGATCCTACGCCACTGAGGATGTAATATGAAATATGTAGCTAGGTACCTATGTAGGTTACACATTCTCAAGCTCTATTTATATAGGTTATAGGTAGGTAGGTAAATATTAACTTTTTATAGTCATTTATATTATTAACTTACTTTCTGTTACTTCATACCTCTGGGTATATTTTTATAACATACCTATTTAAAAAAATATATAAATCTACCCACAGGGTCATCGGTACAAACGCCAACCACACTCGACGTTTCTTAACTTACGTGATCCTCGAGAAAAAGTATTAAATTACTTTCTAATAAACTACTTTGTGTATGCTTTTACTTTACTTATCTATCTTGTTTACTTTACGAAGATACCTGCTTGTACGAAGCTACGAACCATCTCTTAAGGCCATTCGCTCACGAGTAAAGATTAAATGGTTTCCAGATGAGTTATAGTCATGAGTTCTTGTGACTGACTCACCTTCCCAATACGCATAGTGACTTAGGATCTGACTCATTGACTAAGTAGTTCACTGAAAGGAGTAGTTCTTTTTTGTAACTCACTCCTTCTTTACACAGCTCTACCTGGAAGCCTGGAACCCATATTCTATTAGCCAGTTAAGTAGGTATATTCCAGAAAAATCTGGTGTGAACATCACACATCTTTCCTTAGGTCCTTAGCCCATTAAATTATGATTAGCCGGCTTTCTCCTATCCTGTCTTCCTTCTCTCTTCGATTTCGGGAGCAAGTATACAGTTCCCTCTGTCAAACCTCTGATTTTTGTTTTTTCTAAGAGGTTTGACAGAGGGAACTGTAACTGCTATGGTCTTATCGTCCCGAAATCGAAGAGAGAAGGAAGACAGGATAGGGAATTTGCTTTCAGGGTTTCGGCTAGATAAGAACTTAGCAGTTACAGTTCCTTCTATCAATCCTAATATATCATCATAAGGAAGTACCAATCCAATACATAATTTTGTTTGGTCTTCCCTCATAACTTTTTCAATATCTCTAACCGTTTAGTCAGTAGAGCTAAAAACCGCCAAAAAACGGTCCAAATGTTTCGAAATTCAGTCAAAAGGTCAAAACACAGCTAAAAGTTGATAAATCTTATTTTTTGGGAAGGTAAAACTCATCCCTTTGGAATTTTGTCGATTTTGAATTTGGATTTTGAATTTTTGACCCGTGTGCCAGCGGCCTAACACAACTGCAACGTTCACCACAGGAGTGTAATACTTACCCCGGGGTATTACAAGGAATATACGTGGTTATAACGGAGTATCTTTCGGCGGTGAAGAAACAATTTTGCCTATCAATCTTTTTCTCCTCGAAAATGAGCTTTATAAAATACTAATTTATTCTGAACAGATTGAATTCCTCAATTCAAAGTTTCATTTGCCAGCCTAGTTAGCTTAGTTGGTAGTGCGTCTGCCTTGTAAGCGCTAGGCCGCGGGTTCGATTCCCGCCCGGGGCGGATTTTATCCTGATGGGATAATGTTCGTTCTCGGACCGGCTGGCTTTCTCCTATCCTGTCTTCCTTCTCTCTTCGATTTTCGGGACGATAAGACCATAGCAGTTGCAGTTCCCTCTGTCAAAATCTCTAAAAAAAAAAAAAAAAAAAAAAAAAAAATGGCACTACTTTTTCCGTATTCTGACTGTAAAGGCAGATTGGAATAAGAAGAAGAAGAAGATGAAGAAGGAGGAGGAGGAGGAGAGGAGGAAATAGAAGCCGAAAGAGTAGGAGGGATTCTGTATAAAAAATTGGAAAAAAAAATGCCCCCTATTGGTAGGTACCTACATTGGTACGAGTAAACCTATAGGTACTAATGTTCTATAATTCTATACTCTTTTACAAGCTCTAATCGTGCTCTAAAACAGAAAAAAGGAAATCCACAATCGGTAATATACACTCCTCCTCTTTTAGAGCAAAAGAATCAGCTCTTTTGCTTCTCCCTAGACAAAGTTAACCAGATGATTGATAAGCGGATTTATTCCTGCAGCGCCCATACGCTGAGGGTACATAAGGGGTTGCGGGCAAGGGGGGGCGGGGGGTTAGGGGCTACATGTGCGCCGTATGTGGGGCACACAACATTTTTCTAATCTTACGACAAATTCCGGAATTAGTCCTGACAGATTTATTTGCCATCCCTGCTGCTGCGGGGTTTCCTATACGTTCCTAGTTTTTCCCGTACCAGAAGCATAAAGGATCAGGGCCGGATTCAGACTGGAATGAAATCCCCATAAATAAAAAAAAAAAAATAGGTACGATATAATGGGGTGGGTTGGGGTAATTTTTGGATTTAGAATGGAATGAAATCCCCATCACAAAAAGGAAACTAAAATAGGTAGGTACCTAAGTAGTAATATGGGGTGGGTTGGGGTAATTTTGAGACAGTGCCATTGTGAGACACCAACTTTTATGGTCTAAAAATGGTGACCAATCTTCCCTGTTTCTGTAGTAAATAACTTTGTCATTTGAGACCATGAAAGATGGTGTCTCAAATGCTCAAATTGATCACGATACATAGTCTGTAGGTATATCTTTCTTTCTCTCTCCCTATTTCGCTCTCTGACCTCTTTTCCTCCCTCTCTTTTTGTCTCGCCCTTATTTCTGTCTTTTTGTTCCGCCTCTCTTTCAATCCCCCTTCCTTCCCTCCTCAAATTCTCTCCCTCTCCCCCTCTTCATTATACTCCGCATTCCTTTACGTGTTGGGGATGAAAAATACCTTGCCTCTCCCTTATAATATTTCCTTGCGTCCCTTTTTACCTTTTTCTCGGCGATAGAGTCTCGCCATTTTTTTCTCCATATTATTTTTCCCTTAGAGGTATTTCGTCCCTTCTCACATTTCTCTTCCCTCCTTACTACCCATCCACTCCTTACTTTCTCTTTCCTCCCTTTTTCTTCCCTTTGAATTTTCCCTCTTTCTGACCGAAAGTCTTTCTTTCCCTTCTCTCCTTCTATTCCTTTTCTCCTCTCTTTACTGTCCTCGTTCTCTCCATCCCTTTTCTTTCTCCTCTCTCTTCTCTTTTCTCTTCTTCCTTTTTCTTCCCTTTCAATTTCCCCTGTTGTCCATCTTTCGTCCCTTCTCTCCTTCTAATCCTTTTCTCCTATCATTACTGTCCTCGTTCTCTCCACCCCTTTTCTTTCTCCTCTCTCTTCTCTTTTCTCTTCTTCCTTTTTCTTCCCTTTCAATTTCCCCTGTTTTCCATCCTTCTTCCCCTTCTCTCCTACTATTCCCTTTCTCCTATCTTTCTTCATTTCACTCTCTCCCTCCCTTTTTGACCCTTTTCCCTATCATCAACATTCTACAATACTCTCCCATACAAACATGAGTAGGGTTCACATTTTATACGAATTTCTATGAAGGTATTACAATTTTTAGAATAATATGCATCGTATAGGTATATTATGAATAATTCATAATATATACGATGCATCCCTTTTCTTTCTCCTCTCTCTCTTTTCTCCAATAGGTACAATAATTGTACCTATTGGAGAAAAGAGAAGAGGTACAATTATAAATTATTGTACCTTATAGGTACAATAATTTATAGGTATTCTTTAACCACGATCGAATAAACTACGGACCAAAAAATTCCCGGAGGGACGGACCCAGCTTGTTATTACTATTGTAATAATAAAGGAAGGACGGACTTTATTATTATTATTACTACTATTATTATTGGATATTATTATTATAAACGATCGTTCCATGTTGTTAAAATTAATAAATGGAGCCCCACTCTCCCTCTCTCTCACTCCTTTCGTCCCTCTTCCTTCCCTCCTCCCTCTCTATCTTCCTCTGCTTTTGTCTCTTTTTCTCCTCATTTTCTCTATTATTTCTCTCTCTTCCTACCTTTCTCTCCCCCTCCCTCTCCCTCTTTCTCTCTCTCTCTCCCTCCCTCTCCCTCTTCTCTCTCTCTCTCTCTCGCTCTCTCTCCCTCCCTCTACCTCTTTCTCTCTCTCTCTCCCTCCGTTGTTTTTCATGCACCTACCTATATCTTTGCTTACTTTAGGTTCTTTTTATTCTTTCTTTATATTTTTGTTCTCTTTATAGGTATTCTTTCTTCTTTTTTCTTTCTTCTTTATTATTGAAATTTTTCCTTTGTGAAGGGGCTCGCTGTCGAGTGTGGGGCGTTGTAAAGACGCGAGATAGAAATGAGATGGAAGGAATGTAAAAAAAAGTGGGTGAGATAAGAGAACCGAGAGAAGAGAAAAAAAAAGTGAGACGAGAAGAAGTAGAAGAACAGGAGAAGACAATAAAAGGGAGAGAGTGAGGAATATATAGGAGAAGAAGAAATGAGAAGAAAAGTAAAGAAGAAGAAAATGGGGGAAATTATTAAGGGGATAAAAAGTTCGAAAGATCGAACAAAAAAATGGCAATTGAGAAGGAAATAAAAGACATTGGAAACTGTGGAATGAGGGAAACAAACGGCCTCCCTGTTCTACCTTTCTGCTTTCTATTTGCCGTTTATATTTCTTTGTCGTTTGAATGAAGAAGAGACATTATTTCCTGCTGTCAATTGAGTTTGGAAACTCGATTTCGTTCAGTTCCAGTCATTCGATCTCGAACAATATTGTAGATGATCCATCTTCCTTGTCAAAAGCTTTAGAACTTTCAAGAGATTTTTTTCATTAATTTTACAATGATAAACGGCAAATACGGCTAAGAATAGAACGGAGCGAAGATTATAGCGCATGGATGAGCAGGTAAAGGGAAGTGACGATGGAGGAAAGCGACGACTTCAAACCGCATAACTAGAACTGAGAGCAAAATCAGCAAGAAGCTCTATCTCTCTCTCTCCTGTCTCTTTCTCTCCAAGTAATTTCTCTAATTATTCTGATGAATTAGTTTTCGTTTTTGTAGCTGTAAAAAAAAAAGAAAAAAGAAAAAAAAACGTGAGTTCTACTTTCTTTATTTTATTTTTCTTGGGAATTAGAGGGAGTTTGGCGTAACTTATTTTTCATAGTTCCGCTCCGAAGCGGAATTCCTGTTGTACACTGTACATCTGTTATAGTGATTCTCTAGTTACTAGCTAAATTCCCTTTGGGGGATGAGCTAGTCATTTTTTTCATCTTGATGAATGCCTCGGTATTCATTTTTCTCTGACGATTCTGGTGACTTGGGTGAGATGCACATTGGAGAAACACGTTCCGTACCCGTCACTCGATCTCAGACGGTCTGACCTATAGATAGGTGTGTAAGTCTGAAGCGTTTTCCGCCAGACGGTCTGGCGGGTGAGTGGTCGGCATAAGAGTTTTCGTGAAACTGACAGAGGGATCTGTAACAACGGAGTTCTCATCGGCCCGAAATCGAAGAGATGAAGACATAATACTTAGTACAAAGCCGGTTCGTTCCGAGAACGTTCCGAGAACGAACCTTATCTGTTTAGGATAAAGTCCGTCCCGGGCAGGAATCAACCTCGCAACCTACCACTTACAAGGCTACTTTCCTTATCCTATACATATACTTTACATAGGCTTGCCAAATGTCCAAAATGTCGATTCGGGACGCGAATCCGCGACCATAATCGCCAAATCCGCGAACAAAATCGCCAAATCCGCGAACATAATCGCGAAATCCGCGAACATAATCACGAAATCCGCGAACAAAATCGCCAAATCCGCGAACAAAATCGCCAAATCCGCGAACAAAATCACCAAATCCGCGAACATAATCGCGAAATCCGCGAAAAAAATCACCAAATCCGCGAACATAATCGCGAAATCCGCGAAAAAAATCACCAAATCCGCGAACATAATCGCGAAATCCGCGAAAAAAATCACCAAATCCGCGAACATAATCGCGAAATCCGCGAAAAAAATCACCAAATCCGCGAACATAATCGCGAAATCCGCGAAAAAAATCACCAAATCCGCGAACATAATCGCGAAATCCGCGAAAAAAATCACCAAATCCGCGAACATAATCGCGAAATCCGCGAAAAAAATCACCAAATCCGCGAACATAATCGCGAAATCCGCGAAAATAATCGCGAAATCCGCGAACATAATCGCGAAATCCGCGAATAATCGCCAAATCCGCAATCGCCAAATCCGCGAGCATAATCGCCAAATCCGCGAACAAAATCGCGAAATCCGGGAACATAATCGCGAAATCCGCGAACATAATCGGCAAATCCGCGAATATAATCGCCAAGTCCGCGAACATAATCGCCAAATCCGCGAACATAGTCGCGAAATCACATAGGTACGATATGTACATAGGTACGATAGGTGATAACGAGAATCCAAGGGACCAGCTCATTTTTTTCGTTTAAGGCGGTTTAATACAACATTTTCTCGTTTCTAAAGGTTTAGCAAAGTGGAAGAGCAAACTGATGATAGCATGACAAATTTAAACAAGTTAAGAACAAATTCTGATTTATAGAGGTACCTAATTTTAAAGTTAAAAAACGCGTCCCGAATTTTTTCTGGGACAAAAACGGAAATTCGGGACAAAACGCCCCAAAATGAAAAACTGAACGGGACGCCGGGACGCCCCCTGAAATTCGGGACTGTCCCGGCCAATTCGGGACGTTTGGCAAGCCTAACTTTACATAACTATAGGAAAAAAAAGTAAGGTATTTTTTACTTTCTATTACCATAATTTCTATTCCATTGAACTTAGCGAAGTGATGCACTACAGCGCTCTCTTTAATACGAAATAGGCACTTAATTCTGAATAGGAAATCGTAATAGCCCCCTCTCGATCTGTGAAGTTTAATAAGAGACGACTTTTTTAAAGGGATATAGGAAAAGCTTTCGACTCGATGGTTAATGGAAACAATTAAGGACAGCCTATTGAAATGATGCTTTCGAAGAGAAAGCTCCAGCTATCTAGCACATTTCTTACCTGAATTTTTGGTTAAGTTCGACCCTCTGTATGAGAATTTTGAAAAGTTAGGGTACTTTCGGAAAGTTCCGCAAGGGGGTGTTCCGCTGCCCCTTTCTTGTAATAACCAATTGGGCATGTGGGCTTGACGAAAATTTTGGGGAAATTTGGTTCATTTAAAAATTTAAATTTTGCAAGGACACTGCGATCTGCAAAATTTGCGATACATTGGATTTTAATAACACCTTTGTAGCTTTGTACTCGAACTACATAATAAATTATGTACCTAGTGGGTGTTCATTTGATGGTAAAAATCTAGATAATAATTAGCCAATAAAGCCAGACACATTACCTGACTTTTCAGCAGCATTTTTTCGCTTATCCAATCACAAATTTGACAATGAAGAATGACCTACTTCTGGGTATGATGAATGATGAAACAATCATACCTAAAAATGAAACAACACTCAATACTGAGGAAACTAAACAAATGAAGTTCTCTCTCTCTCTCTCTCTCCCTCTCTCTCTCTCTCGAATTAAATAAATTGCTATTCTCTCCAAAGGAAGTTAGTAAGCAATAAAAAAAAAGTTCCAATAAAAACAATATAAAAACACATTTCCCTCGCGCCCGAAAAAAAAAACTAAGCAAATTAATTTTGATTGTTTTTTTTTAGGGAAAAAGGGAGGGGGAACTCTAAATTTACATTTCAAATCGGCGAAAACAAGGGAAAAAGAAAATTAGACTTAAATAAATTTATTTTCATTTTATTTACTTATTTTCATTTCTCCCCCGTTATTTTATTTACAACCAATAGCTTGTTTTCTATTCCTCGCTGTTAACGCTGTTTGTTTCTTTGTGTTCGAGAATTCCCTTTCTCTCTCTCTCTCTCTCTCTCTCTCTCTCTCTTCTCTCCCTCTCTCTCTCTCTCTCTCTCTCTCTCTCTCTCTCTCCTGTTTTTTTTTTTTGTTTTCTTGAAAAGCAATTGAAAGAGATTGGTATTGAAAATCTCGCAGCTCTGAATTCTTTTCCAGAATTCCAGAAGGAATGCTGAAAAAGAAACATTGTTAGTGGCGGGGAGTGAGATTTTCAAAAGGGGAAACTCCGAAACCTGCGTAATAGTATGCCGATCTGCTGGTGATCTCAAGGTAGAAACAAACTGTCATCACGTCACGTGATCTCATGGGGAGTCAGAAAGAGGTAGTTCAAAGTTTCCCCATAATATAATTTTGCAACAGTACAAACTAAAATTTTTATTAATTTAGATAGGCAGGAAACTTTGTTTAGTAATTGCCCTCCCTGTAGGGCGTTAAACAAGGTGTTAAAAAAAAAAAAAAAAAAAAATGGACGCGGCACACAAGGGATCAAGATGAGACCGCCTTAACATAATAATTCCCCATAATATTGTAGGTAATTTCGTTCAGGACAGCTACACTACTATCACGTGACGTGACATGACGTAACGTGATGGTAGTGTGTTTTTACCTTTCGAATCCTGGTTGAATAATACCTAACTAAATCACTTCCTATTTTAGGTTAAGTGGTAAGTAGGGGTTTGAGGAAACCGGAGAGAGAAAGAGAAGCGGTGGTTCAATTAATCCCATCGAGAATACTTAGGATCCTACGCCACTGAGGATGTAATATGAAATATGTAGCTAGGTACCTATGTAGGTTACACATTCTCAAGCTCTATTTATATAGGTTATAGGTAGGTAGGTAAATATTAACTTTTTATAGTCATTTATATTATTAACTTACTTTCTGTTACTTCATACCTCTGGGTATATTTTTATAACATACCTATTTAAAAAAATATATAAATCTACCCACAGGGTCATCGGTACAAACGCCAACCACACTCGACGTTTCTTAACTTACGTGATCCTCGAGAAAAAGTATTAAATTACTTTCTAATAAAGTACTTGTGTATGCTTTTACTTTACTTACCTATATTGTTTACTTTACGAAGATACCTGCTTGTACGAAGCTACGAACTATCTCTTAAGGCCATTCGCTCACGAGTAAAAATTTCGAGCTGAGTTATAGTCATGAGCTCTTCTGAAATGTAACTCACTTACCTTTATAACACGTAGGTATAGTGACTAAAGATTAAATGGTTTCCAGATGAGTTATAGTTATGAGTTCTTGTGACTGACTCACCTTCCCAATACGCATAGTGACTTGGGATCTGACTCATTGACTAAGTATTATAGTTCACTGAAAGGAGTAGTTCTTTTTTGTAACTCACTCCTTCTTTACACAGTTGGGTAGGTTCTACTAGCCAGTTAGGTAGGTATATTCCAGAATAGTGGTTGACCCGTCCTTTGTACGGGATCAGCGTGGCATAAGAGTCATAACTTTGAGCTGCTGCCATTTTGAATCGGGATGGAATATGACAAATTTAAATAGCCTATGTGACCCTCAGTACTCTTCTCAACAACCACAAAAAATTTAACTTCTGTCAAACCTCTGATTTTTGGTTGGTCTTCCCTCATAACTTTTTCAATATCTCTAACCGTTTAGTCAGTAGAGCTAAAAACCGCCAAAAAACGGTCCAAATGTTCCGAAATTCAGTCAAAACACAGCTAAAAGTTGATAAATCTTACTTTTTGGGGGGGTAAAACTCATCCCTTTGGAATTTTGTCGATCAATGAAGAATGACCTACTTCTGGGTATGATGAATGATGAAACAATCATACCTAAAAATGAAACAACACTCAATACTGAGGAAACTAAATAAATGAAGTTCTCTCTCTCTCTCTCTCTCTCTCTCGAATTAAATAAATTGCTATTCTCTCCAAAGGAAGTTAGTAAGCAATAAAAAAAAGTTCCAATAAAAACAATATAAAAACACATTTCCCTGACCTCTTTTCCTCCCTCTCTTTTTGTCTCGCCCTTATTTCTGTCTTTTTGTTCCGCCTCTCTTTCAATCCCCCTTCCTTCCCTCCTCGAATTCTCTCCCTCTCCCCCTCTTCATTATACTCCACATTCCTTTACGTGTTGGGGATGAAAAATACCTTCCCCCCCCTATAATATTTCCTTGCGTCCCTTTTTACCTTTTTCTCGGCGATAGAGTCTCGCCATTTTTTCTCCATATTATTTTTCCCTTAGAGGTATTTCGTCCCTTCTCACATTTCTCTTCCCTCCTTACTATACACATCCACTCCTTACTTTCTCTTTCCTCCCTTCCTCTTACCTTTAAATTTTCCCTCTTTCTGACAGAAAGTCTTTCTTCCCCTTCTCTCCTTCTAATCCTTTTCTCCTATCTTTACTGTCCTCGTTCTCTCCATCCCTTTTCTTTCTCCTCTCTCTTCTCTTTTCTCTTCTTCCTTTTTCTTCCGTTTCAATTTCCCCTGTTTTCCATCCTTCTTCCCCTTCTCTCGTTCTATTCCCTTTCTCCTATCTTTCTTCATTTCACTCTCTCCCTCCCTTTTTGACCCTTACATTCTACAATACTCTCCCATACAAACACAAGTAGGGTTCACAATACGAATTTCTATGAAGGTATTACAATTTTTAGTATAATATGCACAGTATATATTATGAATAATTCATAATATATACTGTGCATCCCTTTTCTTTCTCCTCTTCTCTCTCTTCTCTTTTCTCCAATAGGTACAATAATTGTACAATTATAAATTATTGTATAAAAATAGGTACAATTATTGTATATACAATTATAAATTATTGTACCTAATAGGTACAATAATTTATTAATAGGTACCTACAATTATTGTACCTTATAGGTATTTTTGTAAGTACATAATTACCAATAGAACCATATTTTACTACAGAATTACAGGAAGGTACTCGTTGAGTACAAAAAAATGAAGAGAGAGAGATAGAGGGAGGGAGAGAGATTAAGAGCAAAAGAGAGATAAAGAGCGAATGAGAGCGAAAGATATAGGAAGAGAGAGGGGGATAAAAAAGGGAGAGGGGAAAAGGGAAAAGGAAGAGGGAGAAAGGGAAATGGAGAGAGGAAGCGAAAAAAGATGGAGGGATAGAAGAGGGAGAGAGAAAAAAAAAGAGTAAAAGAAGTACTCTACCTCTCTACGGAGAGAGACAGGACGAGAGAGGGAGAAAGACGAATAGAAAGAGAAAAAAGGAAATATGGAAGGAAAGGAGAGAAGGGAAGAGAGAGAGAGAGAGAGAGCAAAGTAGAGATTTCGAAACAAAGAAGAGAGAGAGATAGAGGGAGGGAGAGAGATTAAGAGCAAAAGAGAGATAAAGAGCGAATGAGAGCGAAAGATATAGGAAGAGACAGGGAGATGAAAAAAGGAAGAGGGAGAAAGGGAAATGGAGAGAGGAAGCGAAAAAAGATGGAGGGATAGAAGAGGGAGAGAGAAAAAAAAGAGTAAAAGAAGTACTCTACCTCTCTACGGAGAGAGACAGGGCGAGAGAGGGAGAAAGATAAATAGAAAGAGAAAAAAGGAAATATGGAAGGAAAAGAAGAGAAGGGAAGAGAGAGAGAGAGAAAAGAAGAGCGAGAGAGCAAAGTAGAGATTTCGAAAGAAACTTTTTCGGTTTCATTCGAACAATTTTTACATTTTTTCGCCATTATCATTTGTAGGACTTTCAGCACTGCAGGGTGCACCCCTTCCTCCTCCTCCTCCTCCTCTATCCCCTCCCCTTATCTCCTTCTCCCCCTCCCCTTATCTCCTTCTCCCCCTCCCCTTCTCTCCCTCTCCTTTTATCTCTTCTCTCTTTCCATCGCGAATGAGATTGTTGAATAATTTTTCTCAAATTACTTTTGTTTTTTATGTTCATTTTCCTCTTCCTCTCCCTCCCTCTCTCTCTCTCTTTCTCTCGCTCTCTCCCCCTCCCTCTCTCTCTCTCTCTCGATTCTCTTTTTCTCTCTTGTATGATTTTCTCTCTCTTCCTGAATTTTATATCCATTATTTTATGATATTGTACAATCATCATCATCATAATCATTTTCATTATAATCATCATTAGTAATGTATTCATATTTCAGTGCTTCCTTACTGATCGAACTAAGTGCACTCATTTTTTTCACTCCACGCGCTGAAATTATTGCTAAACGGAGTAGCTTCCATGGCCGACTGAGTACCTTGCATGCCGGAGGTTCCAGGTTCGATGCCCGCAGGGGTCGAATTTTTTTTCGGCACTCTGTTTGGAGTTCGGGGTGCACTCAGCCTCGTGGGGATAATATCGAGGGGGTTCTTTAATCGAGTAACGACCAGTGGCGGCATTATCAGTGTAAAAAGGTTTTGAATACGAGTAGATGAGAATTAATAGTAATGCTGTGGTACCTACTAAAGTTGTAAAAAGGCTCTGTACCACAAATTAGTAATTTTTTCTCGATTTGATTTGTCCTAATATTCTATTCTATTCTATTCTAGGTATTCTTTTCCATTCTTATCTAATCTTCACTATTCTATTGTATTTAATTCTATTCAATTCTATTCAATACAATCTGTCACTTGACACATTAACACATTAAAAATAGATTGAACTTTGCTACTAAACTGACTACACTCGATTATAACTTGTTTCAAGGTACAGCATTAGATAAGTAGCTACTACATTAGATTCTAAGTTGCTTTTGCTTCTAAGATTAGATTATTTTGCTACCTACTTATAAAATGCTACCCGTTCTACCTACCTCTACCTAATACTTACCCCCATTCTTTCTTTCCTCTCTCTCTCTCTCTCTCTCTCTCTCTCTCTCTCTCTCTCTCTCTCTCTCTCTCACTATCTCTCACTCCCTCTCTATCGCTCTCTCTCTCCCTCCCTCGTTCTTTCTCTCTTTCTCTCTCTCTCTCTCCCTCTAGTTGTGTAGATATTAGTTAGATGAGGAGGTAGGTAATAATAATAATACTAATAATAATAATAATAGACTCTTGAGTGGAAGGTAACCACTAGGTGAGGTTAAC
Source organism: Diaphorina citri (assembly GCF_000475195.1). Classification (NCBI taxonomy): domain Eukaryota; kingdom Metazoa; phylum Arthropoda; class Insecta; order Hemiptera; family Psyllidae; genus Diaphorina; species Diaphorina citri. The sequence continues at coordinate 70,298 of NW_007378286.1, read as the reverse complement.
GCCGGAGGCGTTCTCTACCACCTAACCCTTAGAGCTCCATTACCTTGAGTGGAAGGTAACCACTAGGCGAGGTTAACGCCGGAGGCGTTCTCTACCACCTAACCCTTAGAGCTCCATTATTCTGTGGTCAAATTCTCAAATAAATGAGGATGAAATTCTCTGCCTCGGCTGGGATCGAACCCACGCCCTCCTGTTTACCAGGCGAGCGTCTTGACCACTACGCCACCGAGGCAGGCTAGGTATGTATGTATCTTTTGCAAAGGCATGTGGAATCCTTGCGAAGTAGGGTTAGTATTGTATCACGTATGTAGGTATACACATCATAGTTGTGTAGGTAGTTAGGAAGTGAGGGAGGGAGGGGTAGGTATAGGGTGGGAGGGAGGTAGTTAGGTAAGGAGGAATGGAGGGAGGGGTAGGTATAGGGAGGGAGGTTTTAAATCATTACATGAAGGTAAAATCGAAAAATCAAATCAAGAATAATAATAAACTGAATATTAAACAAATTAGGTAGGTACATAAATACTGATTTTCTTTAATTCTGATCGAATAAACTAGGGGCTAAATAATTCCCGGAGGGACGGACCCAGCTTGTTCCCATTTAAACCTGTAGTACGTACGTACGTACGTTACGTACAGACCATGGGCTAAAAATCACTTTTTTGACATCAGGGGATCCCAAAACGGATATTTCCAACCATTTCCCGATTTTGAAAATTTGGACCGATTGCAATACTTTCATTACTAGTATAGCTCCGCTAAACTGTAGTAATAGAAAGTAAAAAATCTGGTGTGAACATCACACGACTTTCCTTATCCTATTGAATGATGCTTATTTGAGTGTTCTTTTACCCTAACTTTTACAATATCTCTAACCGTTTTGTCGCTATAGCTGAAAACCGCCAAAAAACGGTCGAAATCTGTCAAAAGCGGTCAAAATACCGCCAAGCGCAGCAACCATCTCAAACAAACGTTTTGTGTTGCATCCTTGTCACATTAGTGAACCACATACCAAATTTCAAGTTTCTAGCTTATACCGTTCCCGAGATATTGTTAAATTACACCAAAAACCGCCAAAAAGCGGTAAAATGCCGCCAACCGTAGCACCGGTCTTAACCAAAAGTTTCGTGTCGCATCCTTGTCACATTTGACAGCTACATACCAAATTTCAAGTCTCTAGCTCTTACCATTCTCGAGATATTTTGTTTACAGACAGACATTTTTTTTTTTTTTTTTTAAAAAAAAAAAGGGTAACGTGAGTAACTGGCTCCAAAGAAAGATCCAACCGATTTTGATTTCACGTCACGTCACGTGACGTCACTCTACTAGAGCGGTTTTAGGTTTTAGTGACGCGGGTTTTACCCTCCCTTCGGTGACAAGCTACCCGCCTCCTCACACCTCACCCAGCCTGAGTGGGACCAGAAAAGCTAGAAGCACGAGACGGTTGGTCACCCATCCGGATAACCACCACGCGAAACGTTGCTTAACTTCTGTGTTCCAATGGACAAATACACCAGCATTCCAAAGAGATCACTTTTTTTTCTTTCTTTCTTTTTTTCAACCCTGTATAATTGAATGAACCCCTCCACCTCTCTCCCACTCATTTCACCTTTCTCTTATTTCTTATCTCTTTAAGCTCCTTTTCCTCCTCCTCTCCTTCTTCTTTCTTCTCCTCCTCCTCCCATTCATGAGTGATTCCATCTGTCTTGTTTTCTTACACACCATTTCTTCGTTATCACAAATTGCTATCAAGAGAGTAGCGAAATAAAAATAGAGACGGAGAAATAAGGGAGAGGGAGAAAAAGAAATAAGGGAGAGGGGAAAATGAAAGAGGGGAGGAAAGAGGGGAGGAAAGGAAGAGGAGATTTGGAGATAGGGAAGGTAAAAAGAGTGATAAAAAGGACAGAGATAGAGGACGAGGAAAGAGAAAGGAGAACGGGGAAAAAGGGTGGGAAGAGAAAAAGAAGGAGGGGTAGAAGAGATGGGAAAGGAGAGACAGAAATCTGAAAGGAGAGAGAGAGAGAGAAGAGGTGGGCGAAAGAGAGGGAGAGAAAGACAAGGAGAGAAAAGGGAGGGAGAAAGTAGTAAAAGAAGGGATAGAAGAGAGAATCTCCCTCTTCTAACGACGAATGAAGGCAGAAGACTGGGGGAGGGTAATACCAAGATTGGGTTGAAAGGTAAAAAAAGAGAGAAGGAAAAGAAGAAAGAGAACGAACAGGTACAGAGAGAGAGAGAAGAAGAATAAAGAGGGGCAGATAGAGAGAAAGGAGAGAGAGACAGAGAGAGAGAGAGAGAGAGAGAGAGAGAGAAAGAGAGATTGAGGACAGAGGGGAAGAGAAAGAGTGAGAGAGGAGTCAGAGAGAGAGGGAGGGAGAGAGAAACGGAGAGAGAGAGAGATAGAGAGAGAGAGAGAGGAAGAAAGAAAGAGAGAGAGGGAGAGGGAGAGAGAAACGGAGAGAAAGAAAGAGAGAGAGAGAGAGACAGAGGGGTGGGAGGAGAGAAATAAATGATATGGAACGCATCTAGGTAGAAATGAAGAGCATTCTCTCTGTGGACTTTTGCTCCTCAACTTTCCATACGTAAGTGCTTATTTCCTTATGTTTTATGCTTATTTTTTTCTATAAGTATGCTTATTTCTTTGAAGTATGATTATTATGCTTTTTTCTTCTATGCTTATATTATGCCTATTTCTTCTATGTACCTATGTGTATTTGTTGAGGAAATTATGTTAATTTCTTCCATACCTATTTGTATGCTTATTTCTTATATGTAAGCTTATTATGCTTATTTTTTTAGGAAGACTTGGGAGAAAAGGTGTAGAGAAGAAAGGGGAGTATTGAGAGGTAGGATATAAAGGAGCGATACCTCGGCAAGGATTGAACCCACGCCCTCCTAATTACTAGGCAAACGTCTTGACCACTACAGTAGGTATACACCACGGAGACTTGGTATTCTTGTTCTGGTGGCACTGAATGAAAGGGCATAATTTGCTTTCGGAGGAAAAATGTCGAGCTTTCAATGTGATCTCCTTTCTCTCGCTCTCTCTCTCACTCTCGCTCTCTCTCTCTCTCTCTCTCTCTCTCTCTCTCTCTCTCTCTCTCTCTCTCTCTCTCTCTCCCTCTCTCTCTCTCCCTCCCTCTATTTCTCTCAGTCTTTATAGGTGGTGTTCATCCTTATCTAGAAAGAAAGCTATTTACTTAGAGGTAAATACGTGGGACGTGGGTAGCTATGTAGTATGTACATATCTATGTACAGCTATTTACTTGGAAACACGTGGGACCAGAAAAGCTAGAAGCACGAGACGGTTGGTCACCCATCCGGATAACCACCACGCGAAACGTTGCTTAACTTCTGTGTTCCAGTGGACAAATACACCAGCATTCCAAAGAGATCACTTTTTTGTTTCTTTTTTTCAACCCTGTATAATTGAATAAACCCCTCCACCTCTCTCACACTCATTTCACCAATAGAGATTCTTTCTCTTATTTCTTATCTCTTTAAGCTCCTTTTCCTCCTCCTCTCCTTCTTCTTTCTTCTCCTCCTCCTCCCATTCATGAGTGATTCCATCTGTCTTGTTTTCTTACACACCATTTCTTCGTTATCACAAATTGCTATCAAGAGAGTAGCGAAATAAAAATAGAGACGGAGAAATAAGGGAGAGGAAGAAAAAGAAATAAGGGAGAGGGGAAAAGGAAAGAGGGGAGGAAAGGGGTAGGAAAGGAAGAGGAGATTTGGAGATAGGGAAGGTAAAAAGAGTGATAAAAAGGACAGAGATAGAGGACGAGGAAAGAGAAAGGAGAACGGGGAAGAAGAGAGAGGAAAGGAGAGACAGAAATCTGAAAGGAGAGAGAGAAGAGGTGGGCGAAAGAGAGGGAGAGAAAGACAAGGAGAGAAAAGGGAGGGAGAAAGTAGTAAAAGAAGGGATAGAAGAGGGAGATTCCCTCTTCTGACGACGAATGAAGGCAGAAGACTGGGAGAGGGTAATACCAAGAGAGAGAGAAGAAGAATAAAGAGGGGCAGACAGAGAGAGAGAAAGGAGAAAGAGACAGAGAGAGAGAAAGGAGAGAGAGATTGAGGACAGAGGGGAAGAGAAAGAGTTTGAGAGGAGTGAGAGAGAGAGAGAGGGAGAGAGAAACGGAGAGAAAGAAAGAGAGAGAGGGAGAGAGACAGAGGGGTGGGAGGAGAGAAATAAATGATATGGAACGCATCTAGGTAGAAATGAAGAGCATTCTCTCTGTGGACTTTTGCTCCTCAACTTTCCATACGTAAGTGCTTAGTTCCTTATGATTTATGCTTATTTCTTTGAAGTATGATTTTTTATGCTTTTTTCTTCTATACTTATATTATGCCTATTTCTTCAATGTATGTGTATTTGTTGAGGAAATTGTGTTTATTTTTTCCATACCTATTTGTATGCTTATTTCTTATATATGTAAGCTTATTATGCTTATTTTGCTTATTTTTTTAGGAAGACTTGGGAGAAAAGGTATAGAGAAGAAAGGAGAGTATTGAGAGGTAGGATAAAGGAGCGATACCTCGGCAAGGATTGAACCCACGCCCTCCTAATTACTAGGCAAACGTCTTGACCACTACACCACCGAGACTGGTATTCTTGTTCTGGTGGCACGGAATGAAAGGGCATAATTGCTTTCGGAGGAAAAATGTCGAGCTTTCAATGTGATCTCCTTTCTCTCTCTCTCTCTATCTCTCTCTCTCTCTCTTTTTCTCTCTCTCTCCCTCCCTCTATTTCTCTCAGTCTTTATAGGTGGTGTTCATCCTTATCTAGAAAGAAAGCTATTTACTTAGAGGTAAATACGTGGGACGTGGGTAGCTATGTAGTATGTACATATATCTATGTACAGCTATTTACTTGGAAATATATAGGCAATAGGTAAGGTATGTATATGTGGGCTTCATTTTACCTCTACCACTCCGTCTGTATTCGACTCTTGATTGATTGATTGACATAGTAGCAATCACTCAAGCAATTACCTGTAACAGAGGAACAGAAAATCTTTGTTTAGACAACTAAATATCAGTGGTTGCAGAAATGTTAGTCTGTGGCAGTGGGAATCTAAACAGGGTATCCTAGCTTAGTCTGGCTGGGGGACTATTTTTGAAATTGAGGAGCTGGGTGCAAAAAGGGCAATAAATGAAAATCATCAAACTCAGATACTAAACTTTAAAGTTTTCAATTTTTCATCAAAATCCTTGAAAAGTATGTTTACAAAAAACGCTGTAACTCACCGAAAAAAAAAAAACGAGTTATCACTGCAGTTCAAACGCTGGAAGATAGAGCGCACCACGTTCTATTCAAAAAACCGTTTTACGCAAAAAGGGCAAAAAAATCCATATTTCCCTTTTTGCACCCAGCTCCTCAATTAATAATACCTATCTGGGAACCTACCTATTTTCAACAAGACTATGTATAGGTAATATGAGAGATTGTAGATATTATTATGTGCAAATAAAACATAAAATATTCTATTCTATTCCATGGATAATAGTATGTACGTGCATAGATAAATGTCGTTATCATTTACACATGATAATTACACGCATAAATAGGTTTTCAATATACAGGGTGAACCAAGAACCAAAATATGTATTATATGACAGAATTAGGTGTCTCTGTTGATTCAGGGGGCCCCTACCGTATTAAGTGTCTATATTGATGAACTCCTAGGGGAAACCTTGAAAGAGGGGGAGCGAAACACGACTGACTGGATAGGCATGCTGTGACACAGACCACACGAGTCCAAGGTTGTGTTTGTTTTATTGCTAACAGCCTCATTTTCTCTATTATTTCTCTCTCTTCCTACCTTTCTCTCCCCCTCCCTCTCCCTCTTTCTCTCTCTCTCTCCCTCCCTCTCCCTTTTTCTCTTTCCCTCTCTCCCTCACTCTCTCTCCCTCCCTCTCCCTCTTTCTCTCTCTCTCTCTCTTCCGCCCTTTTAATCTATCTCCTTACAAAAGGAGAAAGAGAGGGAGTGAGAGAGAGAGGGGGGGGGGAGTGCTGAGTGGTCCGTGGGAAATCATGTGGCTTGAATAAGTTTGGGAACCCCTGGCATAGAGTAAAGGGCCCGGTATAGGGTAGATTATAGGGCAAGGTACAGGGTAGGTGGTAGGGTACAGGGACTACAGGGTAGAACAGGGTATAGGGCAAGGTACAGGGGAAACTAGGGTATCTCTCTCTCTCTCTCTCTCTCTCGCTCTCTCTCCCTCCCTCTACCTCTTTCTCTCTCTCTCTCCCTCCGTTGTTTTTCATGCACCTACCTATATCTTTGCTTACTTTAGGTTCTTTTTATTCTTTCTTTATATTTTTGTTCTCTTTATAGGTATTCTTTCCAGGGTATAGGGCAAGGTACAGGGGAAACTAGGGTCGGTGGTAGGGTACAGGGTAGAACAGGGTATAGGGCAAGGTGCTTACTTTAGGTTCTTTTTATTCTTTCTTTATATTTTTGTTCTCTTTATAGGTATTCTTTCTTCTTTCTTCTTTATTATTGAAATTTTTCCTTTGTGAAGGGGCTCGCTGTCGAGTGTTTGAAAACAGTTTTCGCTTCTCGATGCTTTAAAATATGTATGAAAATCAAAGGCCTGCCTGGGGAAAGAGAAGAAGACGAGAGAGAGAAAACAATGGAGGAGGAAGAACATGAAGAAGACGAACAAGAAAAGGCAAAACACAAAAAGAGGAAGGAGAATAAGAATAGAAAAACAAGAAAGACAATATGAAGAAAGAGAAGTAAAGAGTAAAAGAAGAAGAAGAAAAGGAAGAAAAAGAAGAAGAAGAAGGAAAAAAGTATGACGATAGCAAAGAGAAGGAGAAAAAGAACAAACGTGAAGAAAAGAGTATGTATGAAAAAGAAAAAGGAGAAAGAAGAACAAGAACAAGCCAGGTTTTTTTCATGTTTATAATGTTCTGGGTATTTTATAAGAGGGTGAACTCTCGAACTGCGAGTATTTTTAGAAGAGAGAGAGAGAGAGAGAGAAAGAGAGAGAAAGAAAGAAAAAAAGAGAGAGAGAGAGAGAGCTAGAGAGGGAGAGAGAAAAACCATGTTTAATATTCTCTTTGTAAATATTAGATATAAATAAGAGAAGAAGGAATGGAAAGGAAGAAGAAAAAGTTGAACAAAATGTAAGAGAAGAGGCAGAAGAAGACGAGTAAAGATGGGGAAATACAAAAAGCACGAGAATAAAAGCGAAAAAGAGAAATGTAGGAATAATTTTAAACGGACCCAAAAGAAGAATTATAAGAAATGATATTTCATTTCTTATTATATGCTCGTATTTTCTTATTATATGCTCCTTTAAGTGGTTTGATAGAGAGAACTGTATTTTCTAACGTCTTATCCCGAAATCAACTGTATTTTCAACGAAATTTTGGGTCAGAAGTATGCTTGTTTTCCTTTTCAAGACTGTGAACAAACCCTGTCGAGTGTTTGAAAACAGTTTTCGCTTCTCGATGCTTTAAAATATGTATGAAAATCAAAGGCCTGCCTGGGGAAAGAGAAGAAGAAGAAGAAGAAGAAGAGAGAGAGAGAAAACAATGGAGGAGGAAGAACATGGAGAAGACGAACAAGAAAAGGCAAAACACAAAAAGAGGAAGGAGAATAAGAATATAGAATAAAAACAAGAAAGACAATATGAAGAAAGAGAAGTAAAGAGTAAAAGAAGAAGAAGAAAAGGAAGAAAAAGAAGAGGAAGAAGAAGAAGAAGAAGGAAAAAAGTATGACGAAGACGAAAAATAGGATGGAGAATAGCAAAGAGAAGGAGAAAAAGAACAAACGTGAAGAAAAGAGTATGTATGAAGAAGAAAAAGGAGAAAGAAGAAGAAGAAGAACAAGCCAGATTTTTTCATGTTTATAATGTTCTGGATATTTTATAAGAGGGCGAACTCTCGAACTGCGAGTATTTTTAGAAGAGAGAGAGAGAAAGAAAGAAAGAAAGAAAGAAAGAGAGAGAGAGCTAGAGAGGGAGAGAGAAAAACCATGTTTAATATTCTCTTTGTAAATATTAGATATAAATAAGAGAAGAAGGAATGGAAAGGAAGAAGAAAAAGTTGAACAAAATGTAAGAGGAGAGGCAGAAGAAGACGGCAGAGAAAAAGAAGAAGAAACGGTAAAGATGGGGAAATACAAAAAGCACGAGAATAAAAGCGAAAAAGAGAAATGTAGGAATAATTTTAAACGGACCCAAAAGAAGAATAAGAAATGAAATATGTAGGTATGTAGGTACCTAGTCTGAAACAAGAAGAAGAAGACGAAGAAGAAGAAGAAGAACGTCTTATCCCGAAATCAAAGAGAGAAGGAATTAAGCTAGGCTAGGAGAAATCCAGCCTTTTCGAGAACGAACATTATCCATTCAGGATAAAATCCGCCCCGGGTGGGAATCGAACCCTTTTCCTAGCGCTCACAAGTATGCCAACCTACTCCTCTGGTGGTCTTGGAACTCAGGGACGCGGTTTTAGGAGAAACCATTTGTCCTGTCTTCCACGGGAAACTGGCTATGTAGATTGTATAGGTATATTAATATAATACAGAACATATTATGTACATAGATTAGTATAAGTATATACAATTTTACATATAGATAAGAATACCTACGTGCATGGATAAGTTTGTGTCGTACGGAAAACATCACCAAGAGAGTTTCCACTCTGACCTGAATATCTAATGAGACATTGGGAAATGAATAGAAAACGGAGGAGGAGGAGGAGGAGGAGAAGGAGAGAGAGAAAACGGAAATAAAGGAAGATAATAAAAGGGAGGGAGGGGAACATGAATAGAAATTGGAGAGGGAAAGGAGAGAAAAATGGAGGAGGGAAGAGAGAAGGATAAGGTGGGAGAGAAAATGGAAATGGAGGAGGATAACGAGAGAGAGAGAGAGAGGATTGAATAGAAATGGAGGAAGGGGAGGAGACAGTGGTAAGAGAAAACCGAGGAAAAAACAAGGATAAGTAGGTAAAAGGAGGAGAAACATTCAGAGAATATTGGGAGAGAGAAGAGTGAGTGTTACGGGAAGAAGGAGAAAGAAAAGAAGAAGAAGAGGAGGAGGAGGAGGAGGAGAAAGGAAAAAGAAATAGAACAATATGGACATAAGGCCCCCGCCCCCAATGTAGGAACAAAACCCATATGTGACCCTCACCCCCTCGCCCCTTCTCCCTCCAAGTCCCCACGACGAGAAATATCGCCCCCCATTAATTCATTCACACCCATAATTCACCGCCTTCGGAAATTCCCTGACACCCCCCATTACGGGCACCACATTTTTCTCGCCACCCAAAAATCCCCTGTAATTAATAAAGAAAAGAAAATGAGTTTGAAATTATGGGAAGGGGTCAAAATATGGGAAAAAGGGGTCAAAATATGGGTCGGGGTGGGTGGGGCGAAAATGGAGCGAAAAAAGAGTGTGTGACAAGAGAAATGGGGGTACGGCGTCTGTATGTGTTCTTTTCGACCCATGCTATCCATGTATCCAACCCATTTACATACCCAACCCCCATCCATATTACCGAAATTATCTGCCTTTAGATATATGTATACCTATCCAATTTATCATGTATGTAGGTAGCCCTTTTCTTGCATACCTTTGAAAATTTTCTACCCCAAAAAACGACAGGCCCGTTTTTAGGTTTTTCCGAGGGCAGAAATGATGAAGTTTGGGTTTCATATTTAAATCCTTTTCTCCTGTACACTGCTGGGATGAGACTGAAAAGTACACTTCTATCTTCTCTCTCGACTGGTCTTACTCTTCTTCTTCCTCCTCCTCCTCCTCCTCCTCCTCCTCCTTTTCTCCTTCCACTTTTTCTATAAATCACCCCATGCTAAGCCCGGCCTTTTGAATCAGACCTCTTTTCCTTCTCCTTTCCGCATTTTTTTCCCCTCTTTCCTTCTTCTTTCTCCCCATTACTCTTTCCTTCCTTCTCCATGGGTCCTTTCTTCTACAGCCGCCTCCTCCTCCTCCTTCTTCTTCTTCTTCTTCTTCTTCTTCTTCTTCTTCTTCTTCTTCTGCCTCCTTCTTCTTCTTCTGCCTCCTTCTTCTCCAAACTCTCAATCCTATCTCATTTATTCCTTGCAATATTGTGTGCGTAAGATGAAGCATACCCATTCCATAGCATTTCACATTCCATATGTCCATTGTCCATACCCATTTACCCATTCCAAAACTTTATCATATGGCTCTACTTTATCATAAACTGAATGGGGGGGGAGAATAATTGTGGGTAGGAGAGGGAGTGTAATTGGAGGGGAGATTGGGTACCTATGATTCCTTAGTATTCAACATTGCATATGTCCAGTATGTGATAAATGGGGTGGGCTCTAATTTATCATAAACTTAATAGAGGGGAGAGAATAATTGTGGGTGGGAGAGGGAGTGTGATTGGAGGGGAGAGTGAGTACCTATGATTCCTTAGTATTTCACATTCCATATGTCCAGTGTCTCTCACTCCCTCTCTCTCCCTGGTGTGTCACAAATAAAACAAACACATCCTCTAAAACTCTGTGGTAATGGAAAAGAGAGAGATGGAGAGAGAGAGAGAGAGAGATGGATGTGAATTAATGAGAGGGAGAGAGAAGGGGGAAAATTCAGCAAAAAGAAAAAGAGGAGGAGAGAGAGAGAGGAAGAAGGAAAGGGAGGAAGAGAGAGAGAGGAGTGAGAGAGATAACGACAAATGCGACAAATGAGTGTACAAAAAACAAACAAACGAAAAAAAAAAAAAGAGAGATAAAATATTTTCTCTGCTGTGGTAATGGAAAAGAGAGAGATGGAGAGAGAGAGAGAGAGAGAGAGAGAGAGAGAGGGAGAGAGAGAGAGATGGATGGATGTGAATTAATGAGAAGGAGAGAGAAGGGGGAAATTCAGCAAAAAAAGGAAAAAGAGGAGGAGAGAGATAGAGAGAAGCGGAAAGCATAGCGAAAAAGAAAGAGAGAGAGAAGAAGGAAAGAGAGGAAGAGGGAGAGAGGAGTGAGAGAGATAACGACAAATGCGACAAATGAGTGTACAAAAAATAAACAAACGAAAAAAAAAGGAGAGATAAAATATTTCCTCTCGGCTTTAGAGAGAAGGAGAGGAAGAGAGAAGGAAAACCAGGAGAGGAAATAAAGAGAAAGATGGAATTGGAACTTGAGAAAACAAGAGATACGGAGAGGGAGGGAGGGTTAAAAAAGAGAAGAGAGAGAGGTAATCGGATCGAGATGAAAGAGAGAGAGAGAGAGGGAAAAGAGAGAAAGAGAGAGAGAGAGAGAGGGAAAGAGAGAAAGAGAGAGAGAAATTGAAAGTAGAAAGAAGGGAGAAAGAGATAGAAAAGCGTGAATAATGAGGGGAAAACAAGAGATACGGAGAGGGAGGGAGGGTTAAAAAAGAGAAGAGAGAGAGGTAATCGGATCGAGATGAAAGAGAGAGAGAGAGAGAGAGAGAGAGAAATGGAAAATAGAAAGAAGGGAGAAAGAGATAGAAAAGCGTGAATAATGAGGGAGAAGAAGGAAAGAGAGAGCAATAGAGGGGAAGAAATGGGAAGAGGGGGAAATAGAGGAGAAGAGAAGGGGAGGAGAGGGGAATAAAAAGGAGAAGGAGGGAAGGGAGTTAAAAATTCAAGAGCCTCTCGAAAATCTTGTGTTAGTTCAGATTGTGATAAGAGAGGATAAAATTAGCTTTCAAGAGAGAGAGAGAGAGAGAAGGAGGGTGTGAGAGAGAGAGACAGACAGAGAAAGCTTACGACTCACAAAATCTGAGATTTTCACTTGAAGAGCAAAGTACAAGATTTTCGCATGCTACCTAACGCTCTCTTTTCTAATACTAACTTCTGAAAGATTATCTAAGCACTTTCGACGAGTTGAAATTTGAGTAGCAATACAAATAGTAGGTAGTTTTCATTAATTTCTACTTATCTAGCATGGAATTTTCTAACGATAACAGACATTTATCCTTTGTAGTCATTTTGTGCTTCTTTGAGTACCTACCTAGGTAATATACCTCATGGAAGCGCCTATTGAAGAAGGGATCTGAAAAGCTTGGAGAGAAGAACGTCTTGTCTTGTAATTTTGTAAGCGCTAGGTCGCGGGTTCGATTCCCACCAGGGGCGAACTTTATCCTAAACAGATAAGATTCGTTGTCGGAACGACTGGCTTTCCTGACTGTCCCGAAATGATTCGGGACAGTAAGACGTCAGCAGTTACAGTTCCCTCTATCACACCTCTACACCTCTTGGAAAAAAAGACATCCTATATGTGCGGCTAGACCCTCCCTGTTTAAAAGCCCTCAACTTTTGCAAACATTTGAAAATGTCTGTATTTTACAGTCGACTTACTTATCAGCAAACGTAAAAGCTTGGCCTAAATAAATCTTAACGCCTCTTCAACTTTCCAAACTTCAACAGCTAGATCAAGCAAAAGGGAGAAAACAAACAAACAAATTTTGTTCCTTTAGATACCTAGCTCAACGAAAAACAAATATGCACATACCCCACATTAGACCATGGCACCAAGGGTATATTTTCCAGAATGTAACAATCTCTGAGTCCTGATCCTCACGATTTCTCTAAAGATCAAGTCGAACAATTCGCCTTTTCTCTCGCAGTCCAAACAAGGTCTAATGTATTTGTACAAACATGTTTTAAAACGCCTGATCTTTCCACAAACAAACCTGAATTCCACAAAACCTGAAACCAAACCTGAAACCTGATCTTTCCACAAACAAACCTGAATTCCACAAAACCTGAAACCACCACAAATAAAACATCTACGAGTAAAAATCAGATGAGAAGCTCATTAATTTGATTTCACAAGTAACATTGACATCTCCACTAATATTGGTGGAGATGCAAAGACGCAGCCTGAACAAGCAAATGTCCATTCGACCATAATAATTATGGCCTCTGCATTCGAAATTGCAGGTAAGTATAGATATTATTTTAGGAGTAGGTATGTACTTGTGCTATTTAAAGTAAGAGAACTTGAGCTATTAGGCACTTGCTATTTGGAGAAATGAAACTTCTGTGCTATTTTCCAGAGGAACTTGTGCTGTTTACTGCCCTCGAAAGCACCATACTAAACCTTTCGCCGAACTTATTGACTAATAGATCACGCCACATAGTTATAGAAATGGAAAGAAATGAACTTCCATAAATTCTATTTATTACATTATTGCCAGTATAATAAAAAGATGTATTTTCTCCCCCTATTGTTCGATTGGAGGAGGAGGAAGAAGAGAAGAAGGAGGAGAAGGAGGAGGAGAAAGAAGGGAAGGATGAGAAGGAGAGTAGGAAGAGGGAGGAGGAACAGGCTGAAGAACAGGAGTAGAGAAAGGAGGAAGAGGGTAGAAACCTCCCTGTCCAATATGGTATCCCCTCTCCTGTTACTCCTTCCCTCCCTCTTCCCTCTCCACTTCCCTCTCCTTCTTCCCTCCCCTAAACTCATTGAACGGTTAATATTGCTATCAATAAAAACCATGCTATCTGCCATTAGAGCAGTGTAGCTACAAGCCTCTTCAGTCCTTAGAAGCCAGAGGCGATAGCACTTTGAATAAACCAGTTGAATATACCAATTCTCAATGGTTCACTGAAGTTAAGCAACGCTTCACGTGGAAAAGAAGCCAGTGGTGACAGAACGTTAAACGCACCAGTTTTCCATGGATCACTGAAAGAAGGCCTGCGGTGGTTGATATCCGGATCGGTGACCAGGCAATCGTGAGCTACTGGCTTCAGGTGTACCTGTCAGTCTGTCAGATCAGGTGTACCTGTCAGTCTGTCAGATCAGGTGTACCTGTCAGTCTGTCAGATCAGGTGTACCTGTCAGTCTGTCAGATCAGGTGTACCTGTCAGTCTGTCAGATCAGGTGTACCTGTCAGTCTGTCAGATCAGGTGTACCTGTCAGTCTGTCAGATCAGGTGTACCTGTCAGTCTGTCAGATCAGGTGTACCTGTCAGTCTGTCAGATCAGGTGTACCTGTCAGTCTGTCAGATCAGGTGTACCTGTCAGTCTGTCAGATCAGGTGTACCTGTCAGTCTGTCAGATCAGGTGTACCTGTCAGTCTGTCAGATCAGGTGTACCTGTCAGTCTGTCAGATCAGGTGTACCTGTCAGTCTGTCAGATCAGGTGTACCTGTCAGTCTGTCAGATCAGGTGTACCTGTCAGTCTGTCAGATCAGGTGTACCTGTCAGTCTGTCAGATCAGGTGTACCTGTCAGTCTGTCAGATCAGGTGTACCTGTCAGTCTGTCAGATCAGGTGTACCTGTCAGTCTGTCAGATCAGGTGTACCTGTCAGTCTGTCAGATCAGGTGTACCTGTCAGTCTGTCAGATCAGGTGTACCTGTCAGTCTGTCAGATCAGGTGTACCTGTCAGTCTGTCAGATCAGGTGTACCTGTCAGTCTGTCAGATCAGGTGTACCTGTCAGTCTGTCAGATCAGGTGTACCTGTCAGTCTGTCAGATCAGGTGTACCTGTCAGTCTGTCAGATCAGGTGTACCTGTCAGTCTGTCAGATCTACCTGATAGTGAGTGGCTGGCCTTAGTTGTTAAAAGCGAAGTAAAACCCCTAAAGTCCTTTACAAATAATAATAATAAAAAAATCTGGTGCCATCCAATAGTGCTGTGGGCGACTAGGCGACCATAAAAAAAAGGAATGGCGCTCTCTTCCACCCAACGCCTCGGGCACCGAACAGGCCGGGATCGAAAACAGAAACAAACGGTTGATACTCCTCGGAATCGTTATAACGAAACATCATATAACGAAATCCATACAACGAAATCCATCCGGCATGTTATAATGTAACTTTGAGTTTGTACAAAACCAAATGGGAGGGAGGGACTCGGAAGGGAGAATTAGGAGGGAGGAAGAAACATATTGAACCCATTTGAACAACCGTATAAGCGCCATATGTTACCGACCTATTAGAGAAGTGGAGAAGGGAGGGGAGGGGGAGGGAGGGAGAATATTAAGAACGGGAGGAGAAAGAATGAAAAGGAAAAGAAGGAGGGGGGGGAAAAAGAGGAGGAGGAAGAAAAGGAGGAGGTGGATAAAGAAAAGAATTGGGCATAGAGGCTAAAGATGTAGAGAAGAAAAGGAGGGAGAAGGAGAAGGAGAAAGAATATTTAGAGAAGGAGCAGGAGGAAGAGGAAGAGGAGGAGGAGAAGAAAGAATGGATAAAAGAAGGGGATATAAAAAGGAGAAAGCAGAGGATAAAGAAAGGAGAGACAAACTGGGAGAGGAGAAAGAGGAAAAGAACGAAGGAGGGAATAAGGGAAATAAAAATGAAGGAAACAACTAGAAGAATTAGAGAGACGAAAGGGATCAATAAGGGAAAAAGAGAGAATCGAGGGAAAAACTAAAGAAATAAGACAGAGAGAGAGAGAAAATAGAGAGAGAGAGAGAAAGAGAGAAGGGAAAAAGCGGGATAAGGAGAAAAGATATCAGATTGCTGTATCGAGAAAGGGAGAGAAATTAAGAGAAAAAAGGGAGAAGATAATAGAATATAAGAAATAAGAGGGAGGTAGAAGAGGGGAAAATGTCGAAGGGAGGGAAAAGGAGGGAGAAGAATCAAGCTATTAACTGCTATCAAGAATAGAGGAGGAAAGGGAAGAAAGAGGGGAAGAGGGAGGAAAAAGAAAAGGAGGGGGATCATTAGGACATTCTGTGCTCCTGAGGATGGGGAAGAAGAGGAGAGAGGGAAGAGAATGAAGATGAGGAGAGAGAGAGAAAAAGGGGGAGAGAGGTATCTATCCTACTATATCTACAGGGTGTTTCAAAAGTCGTACGACAAACTTATGTAAGCAGCGTTTTCCTGAAGTCCCACGACTTTTCAAGAGCCCTGTATACAACAGAGTAGGTACCACTATACAACAATTATATACGAGGGAATAGGTACAGTAGAACCTCGATTAAAGGGAGATTAATTGGGACCGGGGTAGTTGAAATGATCGAGGTTGAAATAATCACTTTCTATGATCTTTTCCTCTGATAAGATACATTATCCTTTGAAAGATAGAAAAAAACAATGGATTTTGGAGTTGAAATAATAGAAAGTTGAAATTTTGAAATAATGGAAGTTGAAATAATCGAGGTTCTACTATACTTCTACACAATATATATAAAACATTGTCTATTGTATAACTATACGATAGAAATTTGGCTATAAATTTCCTACGCGAGAAAATCCTGAAATTTTGAAATAATGGAAGTTGAAATAATCGAGGTTCTACTATACTTCTACACAATATATATAAAACATTGTCTATTGTATAACTACCTATACGATGGAAATTTGGCTATAAATTTCCTACGCGAAAAAATCCGTAGGGACATCGTGCATGCAATTTTGAATATAGATCGCGCGGGACTACAAAACAAACATAAAGTGTACGGGTATATACTTATTTTGTAAATAAAATGTCTAATATATATGTATTTATGTAAATATGCACAGGCCCATATATAACTTATGTACCTAGGTATATCCATATTTTTGTAAATAAAATGTCTAATATGTATAGTTTAGTGGTTCCCAAACTGGGGTCCGCGGCCCCCCAGAGGACCGTGAATACAAGATCCCCGGGAAGAGCACATAAAATACAGTAAAAGGGCCGCGGCCGCGGAGCGATGACAATTAAAAAATCGGGCCGCTTAAAAAAAAGTTTTGGAACCGCTGGCATAGTTGATATGTATTTATCTATGTAAATATTGCATGTCTAGTAAATAATGTATGTGTTTATCTATGTAAATGAGCATGGAAATAGAAAATAGCTATGTAAATAGAATATGATACGGGTATCTGTTGCTAGTCTGGTTGAAAATGCACAACCGATAACACCATTGTAAATAATTTAGAAATAATAATAAATGTGTAATAATATTCCTATAGACTTTTATTCTAATATATTTTACATTATTTTATTCTATATAGAATTTAGAACTTTTATTCTAATATATTCTTTTATCTTTCTACATTTTTTTATAGAACCAATATAGAAACCCATACAGAACATGATTAGATAGTAGTCTGTTGTATTTTCCTTTCGGAATTTCCCCTCTTCTGAAGCTCGTATCTCCTCTTTTGGTGTAATAGCGCCTGTAGTCCTGTACAAAATATAGGAAATCCAAGATGGCGCACCATTGGAATCGGTTCCGTTTCTGAGAGTTTCCCCAAAGGAAAATACACTACTTAATATTAGCTGACTTAAGAGTCTTATCCAACCTTGGTAGTACGTTTAGCACATTAAAAAAAAATAATAACAAATAAAAAAAAAGCCTTAGAATCCTTAGATACACTTGAAGAATGGTCCCTGCTTCTAAGAAGAAAAAGCTATTACCTACCTAACTCTTTTCTTAAAATTTCTTCCACATTCTTTGTGAAGTCAGTTTTTTTTTAAGAAGAAGAAAGTAAAAAAAAAGAAGGAAATGAAAAACTTTGGTTTTATAAAACAGGGAAGAATTTACAAAAAGTGATGGGAAAAAAGTAAAGAACATCAGAGGAGACAAGAAGAAAACTCTATCAATTTTTTTTAATAGGTAATAAAAAAAAGTAAGGTATTTTAGTATGGAGGTACACGGTGAGTTATTTTTGAGCAAAAAATTAGTGATAATTTTGTTAAATTATTTATTTTCTAAATAATTCAAAATTTCCTCTCTTTTTTTTTCTTGCTAAAACTTTTATTTTATTTATACTTCGAAGAGACTTTCACGAAGAGAAGGGCAGTGGGGGATCAAAAATATTTCAATTAATTTATTTTGATATTTTTTAATCAAGTTTCTAAAAGTTGAATCAGTGGTGTAGTTTGTCTGGGGGGCTAAACAGATTATTTTCTATTTTTTTTTCTTTTAAATTAATTTACAGGGTACCTCCGTTTGATACATCCGGTATATATGTACGTTGGAAAGTTGGTTTTTATTTAACTTTCATTTTCCTCCCCTCTTCACTCCCATTTTCATTCCCATTATGGTAGTAGGTGCTCTCCCAGCTGCCCCAGCAATAGGGTGTGAGGTGTGAGAAAAGGAATACATAAATATGTAGATAGGTACAAGTCAAAGTAGAATCTGCCTGCACAGCTGATCTGGAATAGATCAGATAGACAACCTCCGTGGCCGAGTGGGTATCACACTAGGCTTGCACGCAGGAGGTCCGGGTTCGATTCCCGGCGGGGCCGAGGTTTTTTTTCGGCTCTGTGCTTGGAGTTCGGGGTGCACTCAGCCTCGTGAGGACGATTGAGTAGCTACTTTAATCGAGTAGCGACCAGTGGCGGCATTACATGTCGAAGAGACGAGCGATAATAAATATGATGATTGAGTAAATGCAAGACTTGTAATACTGTGATACCCACAAAGTTGTGAGAAAGCTCTCTGCTTTAACACAGAGATACCATGATTTGATTTGATTTTTTTTTTTTTTTTGATTTGATACCTAGATCAGATAGACATTATGAAAAGGCCATTTTTAGGGGAGACACCTAAATTTGGTAATATACATAGGTAGGTACGAAAGATATTTGAAGCCTAAAATGCTACTCCCCTCATGAGGCAATGTTTGGATTTGGACCCCCTCCCCCTCCCTGCGATAAATCCTGGATACAGACCTGGGATTTAGTAGATTTAGAGTAAAGAGGTTCTTGCAAGAGGTTAGAATAAAGGGAACAATGACCCGAAATCGAAGGGAGAAACAAAGACAGGATAGGAGGAAAACTAGCCGTTCCAAGAACAAAAGAAAGTCAACAGGAACACAAAATTATTATTATTATTATTATCATTATTATTATTATTCAAACCAAGCCCGCGACCTAGCGGCCTAAAGCTTACAAGGCACACGCGCTGCATTGTAAAGAGTAGATAATTCTATTATATTCTATCCTATCCTATTCTATTCTATTCTATCTATCTAAATTCTATAGAAGGAGAGAAAGAGAAGGAGGGAGGAAGGGAGGGAGAGATATCAGTGGAACAAAATTGAAACAAATGTACCGACCTAAAAAGAAACAGAAGAAAGTATGAGAAATGCTGGATAGAAGCCAAGGTCTTATCGGCCCGAAATCGAACAGAGAAGGAAGACATGATAGGAGAAAGTCAGCCGTTCCGAGAACGAACCTTATCAGGATACAATCCGCCCCGGGTTGGAATCGATCCCGCAACCCAGCGCTCAGAAGGCAGACACGTTACGCTTCAAGCTACCTAGACTGATTGAGCAATGCTTAAATGAGACTTTGTGTTGGTACCGTCCTAAAACAAGACTTTGAAGTGGCACTTGATGTTGGACTCCATTATGTCCATACAGTCCATTATGTACATACAGTCCATTATGTCCATATCAAGAGTAGGTAACCAACTCCTCAGATTTCATCAAACGAACCTAAATCCTTTTTAGAAGAGAATACTTTTTGTTTAATAAATCCTGCACGAATGATACTAAAAAGTCCTTTCACCCCTGCGGAGCAGTCTAAACAGGGACTTGTGTATTTTATGGGTTCAAGCACATTTAAAGTTCGTATGCTCGTAACTACATAGGTAAATACACATAATAATTCCTATTATCTTATTTCTTTTACGCGTAGGTATAACTCCCAAAATGAGACTGGAAAAATCCCTTTACAAGTTTACAGAAGCTAATCTTACGTTATACGTCGGTAGATAAATGTATAATTAGATAGATCCCCCCATTAATGGATGTGAATTAATCTCGCCCTCCAAAAATCCCCTGTAATTAATAAAGAAAAGAAAATGAGTTTGAAAGTATGGGAAAGGGGTCAAAATATGGGTCGGGGGTGGGTGAAAAAAGAGATTGTTTGACAAGACAAATGGGGGGGTCCAGGGTCTGTGTATTTTTTTGACCCATGTTATTCAAACCATTTACATATACCCACACCCACCCACCCAAATACCGAAATTATCTGCCTTTAGATATATGTACCTATCCATTTTATCATGTATGTAGGTAGCCTTTTTCTTGCATACCTTTGAAAATTTTCTACCCCAAAAAACGACAGGCCCGTTTTGAGGTTTTTCCGAGCGCAGAAATGATGAAGTTTGGGTTTCATATTTAAATCCTTTTCTCCTGTACACTGCTGGGATGAGACTGAAAAGTACACTTCTATCTTCTCTCTCGACTGTTCTTACTCTTCCTCCTCCTCCTCCTCCTCTTCTCCTTCCACTTTTTCTATAAATCACCCCATGCTACTGAATGGAATGGAACTGAATGGAAGGGGTGTGGGGGGGAACGGAGAGTAATTGTGAGTGGGACTAGGACGGAGTGCTCTTCCATTCAACCGTCTCTCGTCTTTCTAGAACTGGTTGTGTGCAGATCATTTAAAAATAGGCGGTTAACACTTTAACTCTCTTTTTAGCCTGCTCCCCCCATCTAACCCTATTTTCCAAATATGTAACACTTTTTTCCCCCATCTAACCCTGTTTTCCAACCATGTAACCCTTTTTCCCCCATCTAACCCTATTTTCTAAATATCTAGTCCTATTCTACGAACCAACTTGAGTTGTATAGTGCTTATCATTTTTGTTAGACTTTGGCATTACATAATGCAACAGTAAAAATCGCACTGATTTTTGGGAACAATTGCGACATTACATTATAAATTGTTGAGTTAAATCAAAGCTCTCTCTCTCCCTCTCTCATACAAATAATCACAGCGTGATGTTTTTTTTCTTCCCTCCTCTCTCTCTCTCTCTCTATCCCCCCTCAAAGTCTCTATCCCTCTCTCTCTTCATTTTGTATTCCACCTAACCCCGAAGTGTCTCAGTCTCTCTCTTACACACAGGAAGTGTGTTCAGGATAATTAAAGCTCTTAATGGATGTGTGACCCACAATTTATGACTTCTCTCTCACTCCCTCTCTCTCCTTTTTTTTTTTTTTTTTTTTTTTTTTTTTTTTTTTTTTTTTTTTTTTTTTGCAATGATATTCTACGTACGAGTATTCTATGAGGAGAATGGTATTCCCTAGTAACCTGATTCCCTATTTTAGAGTAACCCTATTTCCCAAATATCTAACCCTATTTTCCCGATATATAACCCTATTTTCCAACCATGTAACCCTTTTTTCCCCCCATCTAACCCTATTTTCTAAATATCCAGTCCTATTCTACGAACCAACTTGAGTTGTGTAGTGCCTATCATTTTTGTTAGACTTTGGCAATACATAATGCAACAGTAAAAATCGCACTGATTTTTGGGAACAATTGCAACATTACATTATAAATTGTTGAGTTAAATCAAAGCTCTCTCTCTCTCTCTTCTCTCCCTCTCTCATACAAATAATCACAGCGTGATGTTTTTTTTTCTTCCCTCCTCTCTCTCTCTCTCTATCCCCCTCAAAGTCTCTATCCCTCTCTCTCTTCATTTTGTATTCCACCTAACCCCGAAGTGTCTCTGTCTCTCTCTCTTACACACAGGAAGTGTGTTCAGGATAATTAAAGCTCTTAATGGATGTGTGGCCCACAATTTATGACTTCTCTCTCACTCCCTCTTCTTCTTCTCTCTCTCTCTCTCTCTCTCTCTTCTCTCTCTCTATCCCCCTCAAAGTCTCTATCCCTCTCTCTCTTCATTTTGTATTCCACCTAACCCCGAAGTGTCTCTGAGAATATTTAGAGAAGGAGCAGGAGGAAGAGGAAGAGGAGGAGGAGAAGAAAGAATGGATAAAAGAAGGGGATATAATAAGGAGAAAGCAGAGGATAAATAGAGGAGAGACAAACTGGGAGAGGAGAAAGAGGAAAAGAACGAAGGAGGGAATAAGGGAAATAAAAATGAAGGAAACGACTAGAAGAATTAGAGAGACGAAAGGAATCAATAAGGGAAAAAGAGAGAATCGAGGGAAAAACTAAAGAAATAAGACAGAGAGAGAGAGAGAGAGAGAGAGAGAAAAGAGAAAACAGTGACGGAGAGAGAGGGAGAAAGGATATCAGATTGCTGTGTCGAAGAAGCAAGAAAGGGAGAGAAATTAAGAGAAAAAGGGAGAAGATAATAGAATATAAGAAATAAGAGGGAGGTAGAAGAGGGGGAAATGTCGAAGGGAGGGAAAGAAGGAGAAGAATCAAGCTATTAACTGCTATC
This sequence comes from Diaphorina citri, assembly GCF_000475195.1. Classification (NCBI taxonomy): domain Eukaryota; kingdom Metazoa; phylum Arthropoda; class Insecta; order Hemiptera; family Psyllidae; genus Diaphorina; species Diaphorina citri. Next base: position 48,271 of record NW_007378286.1, on the reverse strand, counting down.
AAGAATAGAGGAGGAAAGGGAAGAAAGGGGGAAGGGAAGAAAGAGGGGAAGAGGGAGAAAAGAGAAAAAGAGGGAGGGGGATCATTAGGACATTCTGTGCTCCTGAGGATGGGGAAGAAGAGGAGAGAGGGAAGAGAATGAAATAGAGGAGAGAGAGAGAAAAAAGAGGAGAGAGGTATCTATCCTACTATATCTACAGGGTGTTTCAAAAGTCGTACTACAAACTTATTTTTTTTCCCCCCCCCCCCCCCCCAGTATTATTGTAAATTGTGTAAAAAGTTTGTCAAATATCACAATAAAATATTGAATTGAATTAAATCAAAGAGAGAAGGAATTAAGCTAGGCTAGGAGAAATCCAGCCTTTTCGAGAACGAACATTATCCGTTCAGGATAAAATCCGCCTCGGGTGGGAATCGAACCCTTTTCCTAGCGCTCACAAGTATGCCGACCTACTCCTCTGGTGGTCTTGGAACTCTGGGACGCGGCCTTAGGAGAAACCATTTGTCCTGTCTTCCACGGGAAACTGGCTATGTAGATTGTAGGTATATGAATATAATACTCTCTCTCTCTCTCTCTCTCTCTCTCTCTCTCTCTCTCTCTCTCTCTCTCTCCATATATATCTTTCCCTCTCCTTCTTTCTTTATCAAATTCTCTCTCTCTCCCTCTCTCTCTCTCTCTCTCTCTCTCAAGCTATCAGACTCTCGCACCCATTTCTGTCGATTTCTCTCCCTCTCTTTTTCTCTCATTAAATTTTCTTATCGTTTTCTCTCTCGCTTTTTCTGGGTTACGTTTAATTCTGTCGAAATTCAATACTTTCTCTCCTTCTCTCTCCCTTCTCCCTCTCTCTCTCTCTCTCTCTCTCTCTTTTCCTCTCACTTTCTCTTTCTCAATTTTATCGATATAGTTCACTCTAAAAAATTTTCTCGAGAAATCTCCCATATTTAATTTTTCCTCAAGCGAAAGTGGTGATTCCTATTGGGACGGAAATGAAGCACCACGATGCGGCATCCATATAATATCATATCTTTTTTTTACCTTCTCTCCATTTTTTTTCCACCCCCAAAAATTCCATATTTGCTGAAATAATAAAAAGAAAAAAATCTGTAGAGGAAGGGAGATAAGAGAGAGAGAGAGAGTGAGAGAGTGC